>NC_092111.1:43833602-43851187 GCF_045679555.1 Salvelinus alpinus | reverse complement strand
GTCTGATGGTTAATATCTGACAGAGGGTCCTGATGGTGGACTGAAGTCTGATGGTTAATATCTGACAGAGGGTCCTGATGGTTAATATCTGACAGAGGGTCCTGATGGTGGACTGTAGTCTGATGGTTAATATCTGAGTGAGTGATGACAGTCTGTATGTATACTCCCACAAACAGTAGTGTCGTGGAGGGTGTACGCTGTGTGCTCACGACTAAATCCCCACTATGTGGAGGTATAAATCATATTAACTTATTAAGGCTGATGGAGTAGAACAGATTGTTAAGCCTTAATAGCTAATGAACTAATATTTCTTCACAATTTAGGCGTAGCAATGTGCCCCAGCAGATGTTCCAAAATGCTATTTGCTATTTGCAGGAAAACATGCGAGTGGTTTTAATAGAACAGAGATGGAAATATCCATTGGAAATTTAGAAAGAGGGGAGATCTAAGGATGCAACCCCTATCACGGGCTGCTAATATAACCAGGATAAATGCCTTTGGTGACAATGAAAAGAAAACCAGGGGTTAATGTCAAGTACAGTGAAATGTCTCTCTTGCGGAAGCAGAGAGAACCGTCTATGGCTCGGGTGGCTGGAGTCTTTAACGATTTTCCAGGCCTTTCTTTTAACACCGCCTGGTATAGAGGTCCTGGATGTCAGGGAGCTCGGCCCTAGTGATGTACTGGGCTGTCCGCACCGCTCTCTGTACAGCCATGTGATCGAGGGCGGCGCAGGAACAGGAATACGCATATCAGGAAGTCTTTATGAAATAATTGCCTTCGGGTTTCCCACGGTGGGATTTCTGTCTAAACGCTACTTTGAAGCGAAGAAAGACACGCCTCATATTATGAAGTAAAATGTCCAGGTTTCAAACGATTAAGGAACAGGAAAAATACAGCGATGCTAACGATGCTAACGATGCTAACGACAGGCCTAACTGTCTTCAGATAGAAAGGCTTTTTCCCCAAAACCATTCTCTATTAAATATTAAACTACAAAGTAGCCTGGCAGAATGAAATCATGAGTATTTGCATCAGTCCAGTGGCCATTCGTTTTGCAAACTCCATCTCATGTACAGTACTATAGAAACACTGCTAACCAAACAAGCATAGGTATGCTACAGTAGGTGGCTATGCTACAGTAGGTCGCTATGCTACAGTAGGTGGCTATGCTACAGTAGGTGGCTATGCTACAGTAGGTCGCTATGCTACAGTAGGTCGCTATGCTACAGTAGGTCACTATGCTACAGTAGGTCGCTATGCTACAGTAGGTTGCTGCACAAATGAAATGAAGGGTAACTACACTTTAATGACTTAAGTTCCTCCCAGACCTTAAAAGTGGTCTCCTGATCTGGTCTAAGCAGCGTAATTGACTGAGCGAAAAAATAAAAGACAAACTGAACCCTGTGAATTTCTGACTCGGTTGACAGCCTCATTTATCTGATTCAATAGTAGACCTACTATCAGCCTATTGCACCGTACAGCTTGGGTTGGCCTGACTGTCAAAGACCACTATTTATTAATCAGGTCATCCAGTAGTAGTTGCCATACCAGGCGGTGATGCAACCAGTCAGGATGCTCTCGATGGTGCAGCTGTAGAACCTTTTGAGAATCCGGGGACCCATGCCAAATCTTTTCAGTCTCCTGAGGGGAAATAGGTTTTGTCGTGCCCTCTTCACAACTATTATGGTGTGCTTGGACCATGTTAGTTTGTTGGTGATGTGGACACCAAGGAACTTGAAACTCTCGACCCGCTCCACAACAGCCCCGTCGATGTTAATGAGGGCCTGTTCGGCCCACCTTTTCCTGTAGTCCACGATCAGCTCCTTTGTCTTGCTCACATTGAGGTTGTTGTCCTGGCACCACACTGCCAGTTCTCTGACATCCTCCCTTTAGGCTGTCTCATCGTTGTCGGTGATCAGTAACCACTGTTGTGTCGTCAGCAAACTTAATGATGGTGTTGGAGTCGTGTTTGGCCACGCAGTCGTGGGTGAACAGGGAATACAGGAGGGGACTAAGCACACACCCCTGAGGGGCCCCAATGTTAAGGATCAGCATGGCAGATGTGTTGTTACCTACCCTTACCACCTGGGGGCGGCCCGTCAGGAAGTCCAGGATCCAGTTGCAGAGGGAGGTGTTTAGTCCCAGGGTCCTTAGCTTAGTGATGAGCTTTGAGGGCACTGTGGTGTTGAACGCTGAGCTGTAGTCAATGAAAAGCATTCTTACATAGGTGTTCCTTTTGTCTAGGTACCTTTCCTCTCTTTTCATACTAAAATTCCATCTTTCCTTTCTTTGTCAATGTTCCTTTTGTCCAGGTAATCATATCCTAAATGACACCATAGTCCCATGTAAAGTGCTGTACCTGTGGCTTTGGTTACAATAGTGTAGCTGTAGGAGAATCTTATCTGAGTTCTACCAACTGGCCGATATAGCAATGGACTCCATTATTCAGTGTATGGAGAGAGATATAGGAATGGACTCCATTATTCATGGAGAGAGATATAGGAATGGGCTCCATTATTCAGTGTATGGAGAGAGATATAGGAATGGACTCCATTATTCAGTGTATGGAGAGAGATATAGGAATGGACTCCATTATTCAGTGTATGGAGAGAGATATAGCAATGGACTCCATTATTCAGTGTATGGAGAGAGATATAGGAATGGACTCCATTATTCAGTGTATGGAGAGAGATATAGGAATGGACTCCATTATTCAGTGTATGGAGAGAGATATAGGAATGGACTCCATTATTCAGTGTATGGAGAGAGATATAGGAATGGACTCCATTATTCAGTGTATGGAGAGAGATATAGGAATGGACTCCATTATTCAGTGTATGGAGAGAGATATAGCAATGGACTCCATTATTCAGTGTATGGAGAGAGATATAGGAATGGACTCCATTATTCAGTGTATGGAGAGAGATATAGGAATGGACTCCATTATTCAGTGTATGGAGAGAGATATAGGAATGGACTCCATTATTCAGTGTATGGAGAGAGATATAGGAATGGACTCCATTATTCAGTGTATGGAGAGAGATATAGGAATGGACTCCATTATTCAGTGTATGGAGAGAGATATAGGAATGGACTCCATTATTCAGTGTATGGAGAGAGATATAGGAATGGACTCCATTATTCAGTGTATGGAGAGAGATATAGGAATGGACTCCATTATTCAGTGTATGGAGAGAGATATAGGCTCTCCAGATAACTGCACCTGATGATTTATCATCCTTCTCCTCCTTCTCCGTCTCCGTCTGTCTCCTTCTCCGTCTCCTTCTCCTCCTTCTTCTTCTCTTCCTTCTCCTTCTCCTTCTCCGTCTCAGTCTCCTTCTCCGTCTCCTTCTCCTCCTTCTTCTTCTCCTCCTTCTCCGTCTCCGTCTCCGTCTCAGTCTCCTTCTCCGTCTCCTTCTCCTCCTTCTTCTTCTCTTCCTTCTCCTTCTCCTTCTCCGTCTCCTTCTCCTTCTCCTTCTCCATCTCCGTCTCCGTCTCCGTCTCCTTCTCCTCCTTCTTTTTCTCCTCCTTCTCCTTCTCCTTCTCCGTCTCCATCTCCTTCTCCTCCTTCTTTTTCTCCTCCATCTCCTTCTCCTTCTCTGTCTCCTTCTCCTCCTTCTTTTTCTCCTCCTTCTTCTTCTCCTTCTCCTTCTCCTCCTTCTTCTTCTCCTCCTTCTCCGTCTCCTTCTCCGTCTCCATCTCCTTCTCCTCCTTCTTTTTCTCCTCCATCTCCTTCTCCTTCTCCGTCTCTTCTTCTCCTCCTTCTTCTCCTTCTCCTCCTTCTTTTTCTCCTCCTTCTCCTTCTCCATCTCCTTCTCCTCCTTCTTTTTCTCCTCCATCTCCTTCTTCTTCTCCTTCTCCGTCTCCTTCTTCTCCTTCTTCTTCTTCTTCTTATTATTTCATTAGCTTTTATTATACTTCCAGTGGAAATCATTGGGGGACATAGCATACGGGAATATTGGTTTTGGAAATCATTGGGGGACATAGCATACGGGAATATTGGTTTTGGAAATCATTGGGGTTCATAGCATACAGGAATATTGGTTTTGTGAACATATACTTTATTCAGCTTTTGATGCATTCATCTATTTCATCTGTTTCCTTTTTATCACCCTGCCCTGTGCAGAGAGAGAGGAGGGAGACTGAAGGTAAATATTACAGCAATCAATCACAGAGAGAAAGAGAGCAAAAGATAGATAGCGAGATAGCGAGAGAAAGAGTGAGAAAGAAAGATCGAGAGAGGTAAAGAGCGGTCATGAGAGGAATAGAGAGATCGAGAGAGAGAGGTAGAAAGAAATAGAAGGACATTGAGAGAGAGAGAGAGAGAGAGAGAGAGAGAGAGAGAGAGAGAGAGAGAGAGAGAGAGAGAGAGAGAGAGAGAGAGAGAGAGAGAGGGAGAGGGAGAGGGAGAGGGAGAGGGAGAGAATCACCCCATTATTCAGCAGTCCCTACTGTGAGTGACTCACAGTGACCCCTCGTCCAATTAAAACAGGTCTATTCCTCTCTTCCTGTCTGTGGAGTCAGCACTGCCCTTTAGCCCCTCATCACATGTGAGGTCATGATGGATACCATGATTTCTCAATGGCAGAGATACAGTACCAGGGAACACTAATCCACTACATTATACAGCAGGGAGTTACCATGGTGCAGGACAGGGAACACTAATCCACTACAGTATATAGCAGGGTGGTTACCATGGTGCAGGACAGGGAACGAAACTATATAAACCTATACATTACATTTACATTTAAGTCATTTAGCAGACGCTCTTATCCAGAGCGACTTACAAATTGGTGCATTCACCTTATGATATCCAGTGGAACAACCACTTTACAATAGTGCATCTAACTCTTTTAAGGGGGAGGGAGGGTTAGAAGGATTACTTTATCCTATCCTAGGTATTCCTTAAAGAGGTGATTTTACCCTAAACCTACAGGGTAATGCTACAATACACAACGACTAAGCAATGAGCACACATTGCATTATCGTAGCTATTACTAAGGTAATATATATTACAGTCAGCTAGGTAATATATACTACAGTCAGCTAGGTAATATATACTACAGTCAGCTAGGTAATATATACTACAGTCAGCTAGGTAATATATACTACAGTCAGCTAGGTAATATATACTACAGTCAGCTAGGTAATATATACTACAGTCAGCTAGGTAATATATACTACAGTCAGCTAGGTAATATATACTACAGTCAGCTAGGTAATATATACTACAGTCAGCTAGGTAATATATATTACAGTCAGCTAGGTAATATATACTACAGTCAGCTAGGTAATATATATTACAGTCAGCTAGGTAATATATACTACAGTCAGCTAGGTAATATATATTACAGTCAGCTAGGTAATATATACTACAGTCAGCTAGGTAATATATACTACAGTCAGCTAGGTAATATATACTACAGTCAGCTAGGTAATATATACTACAGTCAGCTAGGTAATATATATTACAGTCAGCTAGGTAATATATATTACAGTCAGCTAGGTAATATATACTACAGTCAGCTAGGTAATATATACTACAGTCAGCTAGGTAATAAATACTACAGTCAGCTAGGTAATATATACTACAGTCAGCTAGGTAATATATATTACAGTCAGCTAGGTAATATATATTACAGTCAGCTAGGTAATATATATTACAGTCAGCTAGGTAATATATACTACAGTCAGCTAGGTAATATATACTACAGTCAGCTAGGTAATAAATACTACAGTCAGCTAGGTAATATATACTACAGTCAGCTAGGTAATATATATTACAGTCAGCTAGGTAATATATATTACAGTCAGCTAGGTAATATATACTACAGTCAGCTAGGTAATAAATACTACAGTCAGCTAGGTAATATATACTACAGTCAGCTAGGTAATATATACTACAGTCAGCTAGGTAATATATATTACAGTCAGCTAGGTAATATATACTACAGTCAGCTAGGTAATATATATTACAGTCAGCTAGGTAATATATACTACAGTCAGCTAGGTAATATATATTACAGTCAGCTAGGTAATATATACTACAGTCAGCTAGGTAATATATACTACAGTCAGCTAGGTAATATATACTACAGTCAGCTAGGTAATATATTCTACAGTCAGCTAGGTAATATATATTACAGTCAGCTAGGTAATATATACTACAGTCAGCTAGGTAATATATACTACAGTCAGCTAGGTAATATATACTACAGTCAGCTAGGTAATATATACTACAGTCAGCTAGGTAATATATACTACAGTCAGCTAGGTAATATATACTACAGTCAGCTAGGTAATATATATTACAGTCAGCTAGGTAATATATATTACAGTCAGCTAGGTAATATATACTACAGTCAGCTAGGTAATATATATTACAGTCAGCTAGGTAATATATACTACAGTCAGCTAGGTAATATATACTACAGTCAGCTAGGTAATATATACTACAGTCAGCTAGGTAATATATACTACAGTCAGCTAGGTAATATATACTACAGTCAGCTAGGTAATATATATTACAGTCAGCTAGGTAATATATACTACAGTCAGCTAGGTAATATATATTACAGTCAGCTAGGTAATATATACTACAGTCAGCTAGGTAATATATATTACAGTCAGCTAGGTAATATATACTACAGTCAGCTAGGTAATATATACTACAGTCAGCTAGGTAATATATACTACAGTCAGCTAGGTAATATATACTACAGTCAGCTAGGTAATATATATTACAGTCAGCTAGGTAATATATACTACAGTCAGCTAGGTAATATATATTACAGTCAGCTAGGTAATATATACTACAGTCAGCTAGGTAATATATACTACAGTCAGCTAGGTAATATATATTACAGTCAGCTAGGTAATATATACTACAGTCAGCTAGGTAATATATACTACAGTCAGCTAGGTAATATATACTACAGTCAGCTAGGTAATATATACTACAGTCAGCTAGGTAATATATACTACAGTCAGCTAGGTAATATATACTACAGTCAGCTAGGTAATATATATTACAGTCAGCTAGGTAATATATACTACAGTCAGCTAGGTAATATATACTACAGTCAACTAGGTAATATATACTACAGTCAGCTAGGTAATATATACTACAGTCAGCTAGGTAATATATACTACAGTCAGCTAGGTAATATATACTACAGTCAGCTAGGTAATATATACTACAGTCAACTAGGTAATATATACTACAGTCAGCTAGGTAATATATACTACAGTCAACTAGGTAATATATACTACAGTCAGCTAGGTAATATATATTACAGTCAGCTAGGTAATATATATTACAGTCAGCTAGGTAATATATACTACAGTCAGCTAGGTAATATATACTACAGTCAGCTAGGTAATATATACTACAGTCAGCTAGGTAATATATACTACAGTCAGCTAGGTAATATATACTACAGTCAACTAGGTAATATATATTACAGTCAACTAGGTAATATATATTACAGTCAGCTAGGTAATATATATTACATCAGCTAGGTAATATATACTACAGTCAGCTAGGTAATATATATTACATCAGCTAGGTAATATATACTACAGTCAACTAGGTAATATATATTACAGTCAGCTAGGTAATATATATTACAGTCAGCTAGGTAATATATACTACAGTCAGCTCGGTAATATATACTACAGTCAGCTAGGTAATATATACTACAGTCAACTAGGTAATATATATTATAGTCAGCTAGGTAATATATACTACAGTCAGCTAGGTAATATATATTACATCAGCTAGGTAATATATACTACAGTCAGCTGGTAATATATACTACAGTCAACTAGGTAATATATATTACAGTCAGCTAGGTAATATATACTACAGTCAGCTAGGTAATATATACTACAGTCAACTAGGTAATATATATTACAGTCAACTAGGTAATATATATTACAGTCAGCTAGGTAATATATACTACAGTCAGCTAGTTAATATATACTACAGTCAGCTAGGTAATATATATTACAGTCAGCTAGGTAATATATACTACAGTCAGCTAGGTAATATATACTACAGTCAGCTAGGTAATATATACTACAGTCAGCTAGGTAATATATACTACAGTCAGCTAGGTAATATATATTACAGTCAGCTAGGTAATATATACTACAGTCAGCTAGGTAATATATACTACAGTCAACTAGGTAATATATACTACAGTCAGCTAGGTAATATATACTACAGTCAGCTAGGTAATATATATTACAGTCAGCTAGGTAATATATACTACAGTCAGCTAGGTAATATATACTACAGTCAGCTAGGTAATATATATTACAGTCAGCTAGGTAATATATATTACAGTCAGCTAGGTAATATATACTACAGTCAGCTAGGTAATATATATTACAGTCAGCTAGGTAATATATACTACAGTCAACTAGGTAATATATACTACAGTCAGCTAGGTAATATATACTACAGTCAGCTAGGTAATATATACTACAGTCAGCTAGGTAATATATACTACAGTCAGCTAGGTAATATATACTACAGTCAGCTAGGTAATATATACTACAGTCAGCTAGGTAATATATACTACAGTCAGCTAGGTAATATATACTACAGTCAACTAGGTAATATATACTACAGTCAGCTAGGTAATATATACTACAGTCAACTAGGTAATATATACTACAGTCAGCTAGGTAATATATACTACAGTCAGCTAGGTAATATATACTACAGTCAGCTAGGTAATATATACTACAGTCAGCTAGGTAATATATACTACAGTCAGCTAGGTAATATATACTACAGTCAGATAGTTAATATATACTACAGTCAGCTAGGTAATATATACTACAGTCAGCTAGGTAATATATACTACAGTCAGCTAGGTAATATATACTACAGTCAGCTAGTTAATATATACTACAGTTAGCTAGGTAATATATACTACAGTCAGCTAGGTAATATATACTACCGTCAGCTAGGTAATATATACTACAGTCAGCTAGGTAATATATACTACAGTCAGCTAGGTAAAATATACTACAGTCAGCTAGGTAATATATACTACAGTCAGCTAGGTAATATATACTACAGTCAGCTAGGTAATATATACTACAGTCAGCTAGGTAATAAATACTACAGTCAGCTAGGTAATATATACTACAGTCAGCTAGGTAATATATACTACAGTCAGCTAGGTAATAAATACTACAGTCAGCTAGGTAATATATATTACAGTCAGCTAGGAAATATATACTACAGTCAGCTAGGTAATATATACTACAGTCAGCTAGGTAATATATACTACAGTCAGCTAGGTAATATATACTACAGTCAGCTAGGTAATATATACTACAGTCAACTAGGTAATATATACTACAGTCAGCTAGGTAATATATACTATATTTATATCAAGGTATAATGAGGTCTAATGTTCCCCTGTACCTTTATGTCAAGGTATAATGAGGTCTAATGTTCCCCTGTAACTTTATATCAAGGTATAATGAGGTATAATGTTCCCCTGTACCTTTATGTCAAGGTATAATGAGGTCTAATGTTCCCCTGTACCTTTATGTCAAGGTATAATGAGGTCTAATGTTCCCCTGTAACTTTATATCAAGGTATAATGAGGTATAATGTTCCCCTGTACCTTTATGTCAAGGTATAATGAGGACTAATGTTCCCCTGTACCTTTATGTCAATGTATAATGAGGTCTAATGTTCCCCTGTACCTTTATGTCAAGGTATAATGAGGACTAATATTCCCCTGTACCTTTATGTCAAGGTATAATGAGGTGTAATGTTCCCCTGTAACTTTATATGAAGGTATAATGAGGTATAATGTTCCCCTGTAACTTTATATCAAGGTATAATGAGGTCTAATGTTCCCCTGTACCTTTATGTCAAGGTATAATGAGGTCTAATGTTCCCCTGTACCTTTATATCAAGGTATAATGAGGTCTAATGTTCCCCTGTACCTTTATATCAAGGTATAATGAGGTCTAATGTTCCCCTGTACCTTTATGTCAAGGTATAATGAGGTCTAATGTTCCCCTGTACCTTTATATCAAGGTATAATGAGGTCTAATGTTCCCCTGTACCTTTATATCAAGGTATAATGAGGTCTAATGTTCCCCTGTACCTTTATATCAAGGTATAATGAGGTCTAATGTTCCCCTGTACCTTTATGTCAAGGTATAATGAGGTCTAATGTTCCCCTGTACCTTTATATCAAGGTATAATGATTAGTTCTGAGGTTTTGAGTTTGGGATCATATCTGGGCTAGCTAATGTACACACACACACACACACACACACACACACACACACACACACACACACACACACACACACACACACACACACACACACACACACACACACACACACACACACACACACACACACACACACACATTATGCAGCTATAGGATTGTAAACACACAAGTCAACACTCTGTCAGTAATATCCCATATATTATTATTATATTACTTCCCTGTTACTAAGTGAGCAGTATTACATCTCTCTCTGAATATTCACGTTCTAATCATTAGTATGTGTGGGCAGTCTGGCATCAAGGGAACAGACTGGAGGAGGAGAGGAACAAAGACAGAGGGATAGAGAAACCGTTCATTGATTGCATCTTAAATGGAATAATATTCACTATAGTGGCCCTGGTTAATAATGGAACAATATTCACTATAGTGGCCCTGGTTAATAGTGGAACCATATTCACTATAGTGGCCCTGGTTAATAGTGGAACCATATTCACTATAGTGGCCCTGGTTAATAGTGGAACCATATTCACTATAGTGGCCCTGGTTAATAGTGGAACCATATTCACTATAGTGGCCCTGGTTAATAGTGGAACCATATTCACTATAGTGGCCCTGGTTAATAGTGGAACCATATTCACTATAGTGGCCCTGGTTAATAGTGGAACCATATTCACTATAGTGGCCCTGGTTAATAGTGGAACCATATTCACTATAGTGGCCCTGGTTAATAGTGGAACAATATTCACTATAGTGGCCCTGGTTAATAGTGGAACCATATTCACTATAGTGGCCCTGGTTAATAGTGGAACAATATTCACTATAGTGGCCCTGGTTAATAGTGGAACCATATTCACTATAGTGGCCCTGGTTAAATGAGGTGGAACACATATTCACTATAGTGGCCCTGGTTAATAGTGGAACCATATTCACTATAGTGGCCCTGGTTAAATAGATGGAACCATATTCACTATAGTGGCCCTGGTTAATAGTGGAACCATATTCACTATAGTGGCCCTGGTTAATAGTGGAACAATATTCACTATAGTGGCCCTGGTTAATAGTGGAACCATATTCACTATAGTGGCCCTGGTTAATAGTGGAACCATATTCACTATAGTGGCCCTGGTTAATAGTGGAACACATATTCACTATAGTGGCCCTGGTTAATAGTGGAACAATATTCACTATAGTGGCCCTGGTTAATAGTGGAACCATATTCACTATAGTGGCCCTGGTTAATAGTGGAACCATATTCACTATAGTGGCCCTGGTTAATAGTGGAACCATATTCACTATAGTGGCCCTGGTTAATAGTGGAACCATATTCACTATAGTGGCCCTGGTTAATAGTGGAACAATATTCACTATAGTGGCCCTGGTTAATAGTGGAACCATATTCACTATAGTGGCCCTGGTTAATAGTGGAACAATATTCACTATAGTGGCCCTGGTTAATAGTGGAACCATATTCACTATAGTGGCACTGGTTAATAGTGGAACCATATTCACTATAGTGGCCCTGGTTAATAGTGGAACCATATTCACTATAGTGGCCCTGGTTAATAGTGGAACAATATTCACTATAGTGGCCCTGGTTAAAGTAGTGGAACCATATTCACTATAGTGGCCCTGGTTAATAGAGGAACAATATTCACTATAGTGGCCCTGGTTAAAGTAGTGGAACCATATTCACTATAGTGGCCCTGGTTAATAGTGGAACCATATTCTCTATAGTGGCCCTGGTTAATAGTGGAACCATATTCTCTATAGTGGCCCTGGTTAAAGAGGTGGAACTATATTCACTATAGTGGCCCTGGTTAATAGTGGAACCATATTCACTATAGTGGCCCTGGTTAAAGAGGTGGAACCATATTCACTATAGTGGCCCTGTTTAAAGAGGTGGAACCATATTCACTATAGTGGCCCTGTTTAAAGAGGTGGAACCATATTCACTATAGTGGCCCTGGTTAAAGAGGTGGAACCATATTAACTATAGTGGCCCTGGTTAATAGTGGAACAATATTCACTATAGTGGCCCTGGTTAAAGTAGTGGAACCATATTCACTATAGAGGCCCTGGTTAATAGTGGAACCATATTCTCTATAGTGGCCCTGGTTAATAGTGGAACCATATTCTCTATAGTGGCCCTGGTTAAAGAGGTGGAACTATATTCACTATAGTGGCCCTGGTTAATAGTGGAACCATATTCACTATAGTGGCCCTGGTTAAAGAGGTGGAACCATATTCACTATAGTGGCCCTGTTTAAAGAGGTGGAACCATATTCACTATAGTGGCCCTGGTTAATAGTGGAACAATATTCACTATAGTGGCCCTGGTTAATAGTGGAACAATATTCACTATAGTGGCCCTGGTTAATAGAGGAACCATATTCACTATAGTGGCCCTGGTTAATAGTGGAACAATATTCACTATAGTGGCCCTGGTTAATAGTGGAACAATATTCACTATAGTGGCCCTGGTTAATAGTGGAACAATATTCACTATAGTGGCCCTGGTTAATAGAGGAACCATATTCACTAAAGTGGCCCTGGTTAATAGAGGAACCATATTCACTATAGTGGCCCTGGTTAATAGTGGAACAATATTCACTATAGTGGGCCTGGTTAATAGAAGAACCATATTCACTATAGTGGCCCTGGTTAATAGAGGAACCATATTCACTATAGTGGCCCTGGTTAATAGAGGAACAATATTCACTATAGTGGCCCTGGTTAATAGAGGAACCATATTCACTATAGTGGCCCTGGTTAATAGATGAACCATATTCACTATAGTGGCCCTGGTTAATAGAGGAACCATATTCACTATAGTGGCCCTGGTTAATAGAGGAACCATATTCACTATAGTGGCCCTGGTTAATAGAGGAACCATATTCACTATAGTGGCCCTGGTTAATAGTGGAACAATATTCACTATAGTGGCCCTGGTTAATAGTGGAACAATATTCACTATAGTGGCCCTGGTTAATAGTGGAACAATATTCACTATAGTGGCCCTGGTTAATAGAAGAACCATATTCACTATAGTGGCCCTGGTTAATAGAGGAACCATATTCACTATAGTGGCCCTGGTTAATAGAGGAACAATATTCACTATAGTGGCCCTGGTTAATAGAGGAACCATATTCACTATAGTGGCCCTGGTTAATAGATGAACCATATTCACTATAGTGGCCCTGGTTAATAGAGGAACCATATTCACTATAGTGGCCCTGGTTAATAGAGGAACCATATTCACTATAGTGGCCCTGGTTAATAGTGGAACAATATTCACTATAGTGGCCCTGGTTAAAGTAGTGGAACCATATTCACTATAGTGGCCCTGGTTAATAGTGGAACCATATTCTCTATAGTGGCCCTGGTTAATAGTGGAACCATATTCTCTATAGTGGCCCTGGTTAAAGAGGTGGAACCATATTCACTATAGTGGCCCTGGTTAATAGTGGAACCATATTCTCTATAGTGGCCCTGGTTAATAGTGGAACAATATTCACTATAGTGCCGCTGGTTAATAGTGGAACCATATTCACTATAGTGGCCCTGGTTAATAGAGGAACCATATTCACTATAGTGGCCCTGGTTAATAGTAGAACAATATTCACTATAGTGGCCCTGGTTAATAGTGGAACAATATTCACTATAGTGGCCCTGGTTAAAGTAGTGGAACCATATTCACTATAGTGGCCCTGGTTAATAGTGGAACCATATTCTCTATAGTGGCCCTGGTTAATAGTCGAACCATATTCTCTATAGTGGCCCTGGTTAAAGAGGTGGAACCATATTCACTATAGTGGCCCTGGTTAATAGTGGAACAATATTCACTATAGTGGCCCTGGTTAATAGTGGAACAATATTCACTATAGTGGCCCTGGTTAAAGTAGTGGAACCATATTCACTATAGTGGCCCTGGTTAATAGTAGAACAATATTCACTATAGTGGCCCTGGTTAATAGTGGAACAATATTCACTATAGTGGCCCTGGTTAAAGTAGTGGAACCATATTCACTATAGTGGCCCTGGTTAATAGTGGAACCATATTCTCTATAGTGGCCCTGGTTAATAGTGGAACCATATTCTCTATAGTGGCCCTGGTTAAAGAGGTGGAACCATATTCACTATAGTGGCCCTGGTTAATAGTGGAACAATATTCACTATAGTGGCCCTGGTTAATAGTGGAACAATATTCACTATAGTGGCCCTGGTTAATAGAGGAACCATATTCACTATAGTGGCCCTGGTTAATAGTGGAACAAAATTCACTATAGTGGCCCTGGTTAATAGTGGAACAATATTCACTATAGTGGCCCTGGTTAATAGAGGAACCATATTCACTATAGTGGCCCTGGTTAATAGTGGAACCATATTCACTATAGTGGCCCTGGTTAATAGTGGAACCATATTCACTATAGTGGCCCTGGTTAATAGTGGAACCATATTCACTATAGTGGCCCTGGTTAAAGTAGTGGAACCATATTCACTATAGTGGCCCTGGTTAATAGTGGAACCATATTCTCTATAGTGGCCCTGGTTAATAGTGGAACCATATTCTCTATAGTGGCCCTGGTTAAAGAGGTGGAACCATATTCACTATAGTGGCCCTGGTCAATAGTGGAACCATATTCATTATAGTGGCCCTGGTGAAAGAGGTGGAACCATATTCACTATAGTGGCCCTGGTTAAAGAGGTGGAACCATATTCACTATAGTGGCGCTGGTTAAAGAGGTGGAACACCATATTCACTATAGTGGCCCTGGTTAAAGAGGTGGAACCATATTCACTATAGTGGCCCTGGTTTACAGTAGTGGAACCATATTCACTATAGTGGCCCTGGTTTAAAGTAGTGGAACCATATTCACTATAGTGGCCCTGGTTAAAGAGGTGGAACCATATTCACTATAGTGGCCCTGGTTAATAGAGGAACCATATTCACTATAGTGGCCCTGGTTAATAGAGGAACCATATTCACTATAGTGGCCCTGGTTAATAGAGGAACAATTTTCACTATAGTGGCCCTGGTTAATAGTGGAACCATATTCACTATAGTGGCCCTGGTTAATAGTGGAACCATATTCACTATAGTGGCCCTGGTTAATAGTGGAACCATATTCACTATAGTGGCCCTGGTTAATAGTGGAACCATATTCACTATAGTGGCCCTGGTTAATAGTGGAACCAAATTCACTATAGTGGCCCTGGTTAATAGTGGAACCATATTCACTATAGTGGCCCTGGTTAATAGTGGAACCATATTCACTATAGTGGCCCTGGTTAATAGTGGAACCATATTCACTATAGTGGCCCTGGTTAATAGTGGAACAATATTCACTATAGTGGCCCTGGTTAAAGTAGTGGAACCATATTCACTATAGTGGCCCTGGTTAATAGTGGAACCATATTCTCTATAGTGGCCCTGGTTAATAGTGGAACCATATTCTCTATAGTGGCCCTGGTTAAAGAGGTGGAACCATATTCACTATAGTGGCCCTGGTCAATAGTGGAACCATATTCACTATAGTGGCCCTGGTGAAAGAGGTGGAACCATATTCACTATAGTGGCCCTGGTTAAAGAGGTGGAACCATATTCACTATAGTGGCGCTGGTTAAAGAGGTGGAACACCATATTCACTATAGTGGCCCTGGTTAAAGAGGTGGAACCATATTCACTATAGTGGCCCTGGTTAAAGAGGTGGATCCATATTCACCATAGTGGCCCTGGTTAATAGTGGAACCATATTCACTATAGTGGCCCTGGTTAATAGTGGAACCATATTCACTATAGTGGCCCTGGTTAATAGTGGAACCATATTCACTATAGTGGCCCTGGTTAATAGAGGAACCATATTCACTATAGTGGCCCTGGTTAATAGTGGAACAAAATTCACTATTGTGGCCCTGGTTAATAGTGGAACAATATTCACTATAGTGGCCCTGGTTAATAGAGGAACCATATTCACTATAGTGGCCCTGGTTAATAGTGGAACCATATTCACTATAGTGGCCCTGGTTAATAGTGGAACCATATTCACTATAGTGGCCCTGGTTAAAGTAGTGGAACCATATTCACTATAGTGGCCCTGGTTAATAGTGGAACCATATTCTCTATAGTGGCCCTGGTTAATAGTGGAACCATATTCTCTATAGTGGCCCTGGTTAAAGAGGTGGAACCATATTCACTATAGTGGCCCTGGTCAATAGTGGAACCATATTCATTATAGTGGCCCTGGTGAAAGAGGTGGAACCATATTCACTATAGTGGCCCTGGTTAAAGAGGTGGAACCATATTCACTATAGTGGCGCTGGTTAAAGAGGTGGAACACCATATTCACTATAGTGGCCCTGGTTAAAGAGGTGGAACCATATTCACTATAGTGGCCCTGGTTTACAGTAGTGGAACCATATTCACTATAGTGGCCCTGGTTTAAAGTAGTGGAACCATATTCACTATAGTGGCCCTGGTTAAAGAGGTGGAACCATATTCACTATAGTGGCCCTGGTTAATAGAGGAACCATATTCACTATAGTGGCCCTGGTTAATAGAGGAACCATATTCACTATAGTGGCCCTGGTTAATAGAGGAACAATTTTCACTATAGTGGCCCTGGTTAATAGTGGAACCATATTCACTATAGTGGCCCTGGTTAATAGTGGAACCATATTCACTATAGTGGCCCTGGTTAATAGTGGAACCATATTCACTATAGTGGCCCTGGTTAATAGTGGAACCATATTCACTATAGTGGCCCTGGTTAATAGTGGAACCAAATTCACTATAGTGGCCCTGGTTAATAGTGGAACCATATTCACTATAGTGGCCCTGGTTAATAGTGGAACCATATTCACTATAGTGGCCCTGGTTAATAGTGGAACCATATTCACTATAGTGGCCCTGGTTAATAGTGGAACAATATTCACTATAGTGGCCCTGGTTAAAGTAGTGGAACCATATTCACTATAGTGGCCCTGGTTAATAGTGGAACCATATTCTCTATAGTGGCCCTGGTTAATAGTGGAACCATATTCTCTATAGTGGCCCTGGTTAAAGAGGTGGAACCATATTCACTATAGTGGCCCTGGTCAATAGTGGAACCATATTCACTATAGTGGCCCTGGTGAAAGAGGTGGAACCATATTCACTATAGTGGCCCTGGTTAAAGAGGTGGAACCATATTCACTATAGTGGCGCTGGTTAAAGAGGTGGAACACCATATTCACTATAGTGGCCCTGGTTAAAGAGGTGGAACCATATTCACTATAGTGGCCCTGGTTAAAGAGGTGGATCCATATTC
>NC_092111.1:43773602-43828602 GCF_045679555.1 Salvelinus alpinus | reverse complement strand
GTGAGTCCATAGGGAGGTGGTGAGTCCACAGGGAGATGGTGAGTCCACAGGGAGATGGTGAGTCCACAGGGAGATGGTGAGTCCACAGGGAGATGGTGATTCCACAGGGAGATGGTGAGTCCACAGGGAGATGGTGATTCCACAGGGAGATGGTGAGTCCATAGGGAGATGGTGAGTCCACAGGGAGATGGCGAGTCCACAGGGAGATGGTGAGTCCACAGGGTTCTTGATCATCTCTGTTGTGTGGCGTACATGAGGTGATGAAGTAACACTTGTACGTAATTCACTCCTAAATGTAATTCACTCCTAAATGTAATTCACTCCTAAATGTAATCCACTACTAAATGTAATTCACTCCTAAATGTAATTCACTCCTAAATGTAATTCACTCCTAAATGTAATCCACTACTAAATGTAATTCACTCCTAAATGTAATTCACTCCTAAATGTAATTCACTACTAAACGTTCTTCCCCCCTCTGCTCTGTGTACACATGCTGCTGTTCCTCCTCTGTTCACCCCCCCTCTGCTCTGTGTACACATGCTGCTGTTCCTCCTCTGTTCTTCCCCCCTCTGCTCTGTTTACACATGCTGCTGTTCCTCCTCTGTTCTTCCCCCCTCTGCTCTGTGTACACATGCTGCTATTCCTCCTCTGTTCTTCCCCCCTCTGCTCTGTGTACACATGCTGCTCTTCCTGCATATCTCAACTTTGTTCATTTGCATAATGTCTCTCATTCACTTTCAAAATCACCCAAAAATGACATTCGATAAGTACTAGCTGTTCTTGTATATTTTTATCAGCTGGATCTGCCTGTCTTTGCAAATTGTTTGTGTTTGTTTTTTGCTAACATCATTAGCTTTCGCTGTTACTTTTGATTTCGCTGTTACTTGTGCTAATTATATTGGCATTCTAGTAATAGACACCCAATCTGCTCCGTTGTGTATGTTTTAGCACCCCCAAGTGTGCTATGCCGGTAATACCATAAATCCCTGGGTGGCGGCATGTAAATCTGGATACCCCCCCCAAGCCTACTTCCCTCACTCTCTTCTTGGTCTCACTCAACCACCAGTAATTGGAGCTTAGTCGCTAAGACTGCTCTACTTAGTTGGAAAAATGGTGATACTAATGAGTCATTTGGAACACAAAATGGTAGCCAGGAAAAACGTACAACGAACCTCGCCAATTATGATTAAAAATCCATCCTAATCCAGCTACGGTGAGGCACCATAATGACACCGACTGCATTATCGCTCCCCGAAATCAGTTAACTGGGACAGCCTAATGTGGGCATTGTTGTTAAATTTTCACTCATTAAATGTCAATGCCCAGGGCAGAAGAGACTTGTTAGAGATATGGGAGAACCAGTAAGACAAAGGGGTAAGTTAATGTGTTGGATGTGGCATTTCTGCACCTTCCCTAATGTTCGGCTTGACTGATTAGCGAAGATCGCTGGAAAACTTGGTGACATTAGACATCGTACTGTAAAAAAAGGTAAAGGTGACTGAATACGTCGTCTGAGGAACAAACATTTTGGGAGAGTTTGCGATTGCTAACACGGTCAAAACTGAAGTGACATCGATCAAAACTCTTCCACACAGTCAGCGAAACAGAAGTGTACGAAGACTAAACTGCGAATCGTTTTTTTTTCATTGTTTTCACACAAAAGACATTCAATGACCACATTCTCCCGAAATCCATCAACTCTTTTCTCATTCGTACTCCATCACCTGTAAAACTATATATTTGCAACACGTATTTTCAAATGCTAACACACTGTTTCCCAAACTGTTAAAAACACATTCGAAACAGAATGATGGCAAAATGTCGTGCATTTCTGCAGTAACCAGATTGAAACTGCTGAGAAAATCTCAGCAGAATATTTCATCATTCCAAACACAGTTGATTGCAATTTCAGCTGAAAGCCTACCCAAGTAGTCCTGTTTTTAGTCTCGTTACCGAACAGACAAAAGACGACGGCTTTGGAATGAATTAGTTTGGAATCATGGATCAAGGAAAACAGGTTGGTGGGGAAAGAAGAGTGGCAGGGAGAGGGAGAATGTGTTGGAGGACAACGGAGAGGAAGACAGGTTGGTGGGGAAAGAAGACTAGCAGGGAGAGGGAGAATGTGTTGGAGGACAACGGAGAGGAAGACAGGTTGGTGGGGAAAGAAGACTAGCAGGGAGAGGGAGAATGTGTTGGAGGACAACGGAGAGGAAGACAGGTTGGTGGGGAAAGAAGACTAGCAGGGAGAGGGAGAATGTGTTGAGGACAACGGAGAGGAAGACAGGTTGGTGGGGAAAGAAGACTAGCAGGGAGAGGGAGAATGTGTTGAGGACAACGGAGAGGAAGACAGGTTGGTGGGGAAAGAAGACTAGCAGGGAGAGGGAGAATGTGTTTGAGGACAACGGAGAGGAAGACAGGTTGGTGGGGAAAGAAGGGTGCCAGGGAGAGGGAGAATGTGTTGAGGACAACGGAGAGGAAGACAGGTTGGTGGGGAAAGAAGACTAGCAGGGAGAGGGAGAATGTGTTGAGGACAACGGAGAGGAAGACAGGTCGGTGGGGAAAGAAGAGTGGCAGGGAGAGGGAGAATGTGTTGGAGGACAACGGAGAGGAAGACAGGTTGGTGGGGAAAGAAGGGTGCCAGGGAGAGGGAGAATGTGTTGAGGACAACGGAGAGGAAGACAGGTCGGTGGGGAAAGAAGAGTAGCAGGGAGAGGGAGAATGTGTTGAGGACAAACGAGAGGAAGACCAAGAGCGGTGGTCTCTGATGAGACAAGGGCCACAATTATTGACCGTGTTGTAAACCTCTCTTTGAGAGAGGCCGGTTTAAAGGTGCAACCAAGCCTGCAGCGTTCAACAGTCGCATCAATAGTATGACATTTCCAGCAAAACAACAGGTGAGATGTGCATCCTTCAATGATAATTGATCTACTTATTACAGGACAATAACAGTATGTTCACATTTTTACATGTACTGACATTTTGAAATAAATTGATTGTTTTGTGTTTTTCAGTTGGATCCAAAGGTTGCCTCCCACAGGAGGGAGGAGGCAGAATATTATCAGACGGCAGGAAATTGCCATTGTTGACATGGTAATTGGCAACAATGCAATACGACTGTGGGAAATTCGGGACAGAGTGATGGCAGACAGAGTGCTGGCAGACAGAGTGCTGGCAGACAGAGTGATGGCAGACAGAGTGCTGGCAGACAGAGTGATGGCAGACAGAGTGAAGGTAGACAGAGTGCTGGAAGAAAGAGTGATGGCAGACAGAGTGATGGCAGACAGAGTGATGGCAGACAACATCACTGTTGGGAATGTGAACACGGTCAGCACAACAATTGCCAGAGTCCTAGAGAAACATCACATGAGGATGAAGCTGTCGTACCCTTTGAGAGAAACGTTGAACGCTTGAAAGAACTCTGGTATCAATATGTCCAGGTAAGATGTCTGTTCAATAACCAAACTGGGTACATACACAGCTATGCATAATGTAAAGTACTGTAAAACTGTCGATTTACTGTATTTTAGAGAGTAATGGAGATGGAAGCCAGGCAAACTGCAAATACATTCATCTTTCTGGATGAAGCTGGATTAAACCTGGCAAATACACGCCCGCAGGGGAAGAAATGTGATTGGACAGAGAGCAACTGTGGATTTCCCAGGCCAGAGAGGAGTTAACATCCCAATGTGTGCAGCACTGTCCAACGATGGTTTGCTGTGACACAAACCACTCATTGGCCTCTACAATACAGAGAGGCTCAGTTATTTTCTTGATGACCTGCATAATCGACTTGTGCCAGCGGAGGAGAGAGGGGCAAGAAACTCCTCTAACTTCATTGTTGTGTGAGATAATGTGGCATTCAACTACTCTGCTGCAGTCACAGACTGGTTCGCTGCACGTTCCAGGAAGTCAGTACTATTCCTACCTCCATTCCCCCCTTCCTAAACCACATAGAGGAGTTTTTCTCTGCGTAGAGGTGGAAGGTTTATGACCTTACTGGATGCCATGAATGCAGCGTTGGAGACCCTTCTCCTGAAGACATGCCAGGGTGTGGAGACACTTCTCCTGAAGACTACCAGGGTTGGAGACACTTCTCCTGAAGACTACCAGGGTTGGAGACACTTCTCCTGAAGACTGCCAGGGTGTGGAGACACTTCTCCTGAAGACTGCCAGGGTGTGGAGACACTTCTCCTGAAGACTACCAGGGTGTGGAGACACTTCTCCTGAAGACATGCCAGGGTGTGGAGACACTTCTCCTGAAGACTACCAGGGTGTGGAGACACTTCTCCTGAAGACTGCCAGGGTGTGGAGACACTTCTCCTGAAGACATGCCAGGGTGTGGAGACACTTCTCCTGAAGACTGCCAGGGTGTGGAGACACTTCTCCTGAAGACTGCCAGGGTGTGGAGACACTTCTCCTGAAGACTGCCAGGGTGTGGAGACACTTCTCCTGAAGACTGCCAGGGTTGGAGACACTTCTCCTGAAGACTACCAGGGTTGGAGACACTTCTCCTGAAGACTACCAGGGTGTGGAGACACTTCTCCTGAAGACTACCAGGGTGTGGAGACACTTCTCCTGAAGACATGCCAGGGTGTGGAGACACTTCTCCTGAAGACTGTCAGGGTTGGACTAGACATTCCAGAAGATAATTTTCCAAGATGCATCGCCAGAGAAGACATAAAATGTGATGTTGATGAGAACTTAACTAGAACCCTCACAGGGAGAACTACGACCCTCACAGGGATAACCAGAACCCTCACAGGGGTAACCAGAACCCTCACAGGGAGAACTAGAACCCTCACAGGGAGAACTAGAACCCTCACAGGGATAACTAGAACCCTCACAGGGATAACTAGAACCCTCACAGGGAGAACTAGAACCCTCACAGGGAGAACTAGAACCCTCACAGGGAGAACTAGAACCCTCACAGGGGTAACTAGAACCCTCACATGGGTAACTAGAACCCTCACAGGGAGAACTAGAACCCTCTCAGGGAGAACTAGAACCCTCACATGGGTAACATAGAACCCTCACAGGGGTAAACAGAACCCTCACATGGGTAACTAGAACCCTCACATGGGTAACTAGAACCCTCACAGGGAGAACTAGAACCCTCCCAGGGGTAACTAAAACCCTCACAGGGGTAACTAGAACCCTCACAGGGAGAACTAGAACCCTCTCAGGGAGAACTAGAACCCTCACAGGGGTAACATAGAACCCTCACAGTGGTAAACAGAACCCTCACATGGGTAACTATAACCCTCACATGGGTAACTAGAACCCTCACAGGGAGAACTAGAACCCTCCCACGGGTAACTAAAACCCTCACAGGGGTAACTAGAACCCTCACAGTACTGTACAGTATGAGTGATTATACATGTTGATGATGGTTTTGTTGTAATTATTATTGCAGTCCTGGAATTTCAGGAATTCGTTTTTTGTTTCAGGTGTATATTTTTAACAAGTAAATTATTATATGCAAAGATATATAAAAAATAAAGCCTATTGAAGCGAAATGCTCCATTTCTGATTTATTCTTTGTACCATATAATTTTAGTCAATGAAGTGAAAAGGTGTTATTCTTATTCTATAATGAAATACTGATGCATGTGAAAAAATTATTCAAACTTCAAAGAGAAAAGTTCATTGTTTATGTAATGCTGCCTGTTGTTTTTTAGATTGGTGTGTTACGAGTGACAATGTACGTTTTCTGAGTGAGAATTGTTGCCAGTGGTCCAACGAGCTTATTATGAGACATGTATGAAGTGTCTTGGTGGTTTTGAGTAGGTTTTGGAGGACAGATGAACTGTTTGGCCTCAGGTGCATGTTGGTAATGCAGACTGTGTGAAGAGGTTTGAAAAAGTGGCTTCAGTATTGACCGATGCTTGTTAGCATTTGAAAAAAAAAATATTACAACTCTTGGTGGAATAGACTACAGTGTGTGTCTGTGTGTGAGTGTGTGTGTGTGTGTGTGTGTGTGTGTGTGTGTGTGTGTGTGTGTGTGTGTGTGTGTGTGTGTGTGTGTGTGTGTGTGTGTGTGTGTGTGTGTGTGTGTGTGTGTGTGTGTGTGTGTGTGTGTGTGTGTGTGTGTGTGTGTGTGTGTGTGTGTGTGTGTGTGTGTGTGTGTGTGTGTGTGTGTGTGTGTGTGTGTGTGTGTGTGTGTGTGTGTGTGTGTGGATGTGTCTCTGTGTGTGTGAATGTGTCTCTGTGTCTGTGAATGTGTCTCTGTGTGTGTGTGTGTTATCTGTGTGTGTCTGTGTGTGTGTGTGTTGTCTCTCTTTGTGTGTGTGTGTTTTGTCTCTCTTTGTGTGTGTGTTGTCTCTCTTTGTGTGTGTGTGTGTGTGTGTGTGTTGTCTCTCTTTGTGTGTGTGTGTGTTGTCTCTCTTTGTGTGTGTGTGTGTGTGTCTTTCTGTGTGTGTGTGTGTGTGTGTGTGTGTGTGTGTGTGTGTGTGTGTGTGTGTGTGTGTGTGTGTGTGTGTGTGTGTGTGTGTGTGTGTGTGTGTGTGTGTGTGTGTGTGTGTGTGTGTGTGTGTGTGTGTTGTCTCTCTTTGTGTGTGTGTGTGTGTGTGCCTCTGTTGGTGTGTGTGTGTCTGTTTGTGTGTGTGTGTGTGTGTCTCTGTTGGTGTGTGTGGCTGTTTGTGTGTGAGTTCTCTGTAGCTATAATAAACATACTGCTTTCTGATGGTTTGAGTGTCTCCGTCTGTGACTAATGACCCGTCCCATGGTGCAGTTCACCACTGTGGGTTTGTGTGTCCAACATGTTGTTTTCGTATGTCTGATGTGTTTGACTCCGTTCCGTTCATTCCATTCCAGCCATTACAATAAGCCCGTCCTCCTATATATCCTCCCACCAGCCTCCGCTGGTGTGTGCTCTCCCGTGGTGCCCCTCTCTACTACCAGTTAATGGTAGATGTCTCACACCAGCAGGCAGGTGTGTGTGTGTGTGTGTGTGTGTGTGTGTGTGTGTGTGCGTGTGCGTGTGCGTGCAAGCGTGCAAGCGTGCATGCGTGCGTGTGCGTGCGTGTGTGCGTGCGTGCTCGTGTGTACGCGGCACGCCGATAGCACACTCTCATAGGTAAAGCCCATCCAATAGCGCCATTGATTAAAAGATTCAGCCAGTGAAATCTGAATACAAGCCAACACCCCCATGTACAGTACAGCCCAACATCACACCCTTCCTGTAACCATATAGACAGTCATCTGGGTCTGGGATGAGAGGACGGTACTGTAGACAGTCATCTGGGTCTGGGATGAGAGGATGGTTCTGTAGACAGTCATCTGGGTCTGGGATGAGAGGACGGTACTGTAACTATACTGTGTTCAGTCATCTGGGTCTGGGATGAGAGGACGGTACTGTAGGGAGTCATCTGGGTCTGGGATGAGAGGATGGTACTGTAGCCAGTCATCTGGGTCTGGGATGAGAGGACGGTACTGTAGCCAGTCATCTGGGTCTGGGATGAGAGGACGGTACTGTAGACAGTCATCTGGGTCTGGGATGAGAGGACGGTACTGTAGACAGTCATCTGGGTCTGGGATGAGAGGATGGTACTGTAGACAGTCATCTGGGTCTGGGATGAGAGGATGGTACTGTAGACAGTCATCTGGGTCTGGGATGAGAGGACGGTACTGTAGACAGTCATCTGGGTCTGGGATGAGAGGATGGTACTGTAACCAGTCATCTGGGTCTGGGATGAGAGGATGGTACTGTAGACAGTCATCTGGGTCTGGGATGAGAGGATGGTACTGTAACCAGTCATCTGGGTCTGGGATGAGAGGATGGTACTGTAGACAGTCATCTGGGTCTGGGATGAGAGGATGGTACTGTAACCAGTCATCTGGGTCTGGGATGAGAGGATGGTACTGTAGCCAGTCATCTGGGTCTGGGATGAGAGGATGGTACTGTAGACAGTCATCTGGGTCTGGGATGAGAGGATGGTACTGTAACCAGTCATCTGGGTCTGGGATGAGAGGATGGTACTGTAGACAGTCATCTGGGTCTGGGATGAGAGGATGGTACTGTAACCAGTCATCTGGGTCTGGGATGAGAGGATGGTACTGTAGCCAGTCATCTGGGTCTGGGATGAGAGGACGGTACTGTAGACAGTCATCTGGGTCTGGGATGAGAGGATGGTACTGTAGCTATACTGTGTTCTGTCATCTTTATACAGTTTAATAATGGGTGTCTACATGTCTGTGCATCGACACATTTTCAATAGACATGACAACCTGACAGTAGATGTGTTGTCTGTGGACTGTTCCTGCTGGGCACACCCATAACAAATACATTTTTATTTGTCACATGCAACAGGTGGTAGACCTTACCGTGAAATGCTTACTTACAAGCCCTTAACCAACAATGCAGTTTTAAGAAATATATAGTTTAAGAAAATATTTCCTAAACTCTATTTCTTGAACTGCGTTGTTGGTTAAAGGCTTGTAAGTAAACATTTCACGGTAAGGTCTACCACCTGTTGTATTCGGCGCATGTGACAAATACAATTTGATTTGATTTGAATTAGAATGGAAGGCAGTCATTTCACAAAGTAAAATAAAATTACAATTTTAAAACATCTGAAAAAGGGCAGATATATTTCCGATGACTTCTCAATAAACTGAAACTATAAATTAATTTTTTTAATATATTTTTTGTTTATATTCAAATTACTTCCTAAATTGACTGCTTTCAACTTGAATTTCTCCCATCCCTGGTATATATATTTTTATCATAGGTACACTTCAACTGTGAGAGCCGGAATTCTTACTGGTTGGTAGGTGATCAAATACTTATGTCATACAATAAAATGTAAATGAATTACTTGAAAATCATACAATGTGATTTTCTGGATTTTTGTTTTAGATTCCGTCTCTCACAGTTGAAGTGTACCTATGATAGAAATGACAGACCTCTACATGCTTTGTAAGTAGGAAAACCTGCAAAATCGGCAGTGTATCAAATACTTGTTCTCCCCACTGTATATATAAGTGTGTATTGTTTTATCTTTAAATTCACATACCAATCGTGTAGATGTGAGCTCTATAGATTACACCATCAATGATGTATCATGTTAACACTCCAGGATTTATAGACACAGTATGTACTTTACAGTATGGCACATTCAGATAGTATTCACACCACTTGACTTTTCCTACATTTTGTTACGTTACAACCTGATTCTAAAACGTATTGAAATCGTTTTTTTCCCCCTCATCAATGATAACACAATACTCCATAATGACAATGCAAAAAACAGGTTTTGATAGATTTTCGTAAATTACGTAAATGTATATACGTAAATATATACATAAATGTGGAAAAAAGTCAAGGGGTCTGAATACTTTCCCGAATGCGCTGTATCTGTGGCCTATACGACCAAGCCATGATGAATACCTGAGGGAGGTACATTCCATATGAATCACAGAGTAAGAACTAGGGCCGGTTGATAACATATCACAACACACTGTCATCTACACTGATTAAAACCTACATCCTCAACATTTCCAGTCTACAAGTTGGAACCAAAGTGTTGGTCAGTGCTTTCCAGTGGACTCTAATTAGTGTTTTACGTTTGCTCTCAATGTATATTTAATGTGCCTAAAACATATTCATGCTTTGCCCATTCCGCTCTGATTTAGAAGATACCATGGCACAAACAACACGTTGATCTAGGTGAGAGAGAGAGACGACTCAGGTAGAAAACGGAGTAAACTATAAACACATTACACGGGTGGCGTAACACATGCAACAAACCAAACAAGCCAAATATCATTGTACAAGGGCAAGTGAAAACCTAAACCGGTCTGAAAAAAATACGGTATACCGTCCAGCCCTAGTAAGGCCCATGTCTCTCTGGGTAGAAACCTGGCTTTGACAGAGGCCCTGTGTCAGCTGTCACTCACAGTCAGGACTCCCTGTCTGAAAGCTAGCTCCCTCGCCCTGCAGTCTGCCACCACTGTCTCCACTATCCCCAGGAGACAGACGGACGGACAATGATAGACTTATGGCAGAATCAGGCCACATTACTGCATTTAACCCAGGTCAAACCCATAAGGCTCTCGTAACGGCTGTCCTCGTCCTCATCGGAGGAGGAGGAGTTTGAAGGATCGGAGGACCAATGCGCAGCGTGGTAAGTGTCCATAACGTTTATTTTAAAACATAAATTGAACACTACGAAATACAAAACAATAAATGTGAACATGAACGAAACCGAAACAGTACCGTGTGGCAACAAACACACACACGGAAACAAACACCCACCAAACCAACAGAAAACAGGCTACCTAAATATGGCTCCCAATCAGAGACAACGACAAACACCTGCCTCTGATTGAGGACCATATCAGGCCAAACGAAAACCCCACATAGAAACAGACTACATAGAACCCACCCAGCTCACGTCCTGACCAACACTAAAACACAGAAAATACAAAAGAACTAGGGTCAGAACGTGACAGCTCTGGTCAAAAGTAGTGCACTATGTAGGGAATAGGGTGCCAATATGTTGACAATATGGTGCCAATATGTTGACAATATGGTGCCAATAGGTTGCCAATATGTTGACAATATGGTGCCAATAGGGTGTCAATATGGTGCCATTAGGGTGCCAATAGGGTGCCAATATGTTGACAATATGGTGCCATTAGGGTGCCAATAGGGTGCCAATATGGTGCCAATAGGGTGCCATTAGGGTGTCAATACGGTGCCAATATGTTGACAATATGGTGCCAATAGGGTGCCAATATGGTGCCATTAGGGTGCCAATAGGGTGCCAATAGGGTGTCAATATGGTGCCAAAATGGTGCCAATAGGGTGCCATTAGGGTGTCAATACGGTGCCAATATGTTGACAATATGGTGCCAATAGGGTGCCAATATGGTGCCAAAATGGTGCCAATAGGGTGTCAATATGGTGTCAATATGGTGCCAAAATGGTGCCAATTGTCACGCCCTGGCCTTAGTATTCTTTATTTTCTTTATTATTTTAGTTAGGTCAGGGTGTGACATGGGGAATGTTTGTGTTTTTTAGGTTTTGGGTGGTTATATGGTAAAGGGGGTGTTGGGTGTAGTGTATGGGTTTGTGTTGAGTGTATGTGTCTAGCTGTGTCTATGTTGGGTGTAGTTGTCTGGGAAAGTCTATGGTTGCCTGAATGGGTTCCCAATTAGAGACAGCTGATTTCTGTTGTCTCTGATTGGGAGCCATATTTGAGGTAGCCATAGGCTTTCGTTTGATGTGGGTAATTGTCTATGTCAGAACGTTTGTAGCCTGTGTATGTGCACGACGTTTATTAGCTTCACGATCGTTTGTTGTTTTGTTAGTTTTGTATAAGTGTTTCGTGTTCGTCTTTGTCGTCTTTAATATTAAAATAAGATGGCTTATTTTCCAAATGCTGCGTTTTGGTCCGTCTCTCCTCCACACGATCGTGACACCAATAGGGTGCCATTAGGGTGCCATTAGGGTGTCAATATGGTGCCAATATGTTGACAATATGGTGCCATTAGGGTGCCAATAGGGTGCCAAAAGGGTGTCAATATGGTGCCATTAGGGTGCCATTAGGGTGCCAATAGGGTGCCAATAGGGTGTCAATTTGGTGCCAAAATGGTGCCAATAGGGTGCCAATATGGTGCAAAAATGGTGCCATTAGGGGGCCAATAGCCCTGTTAAATTCAAGGCTAAATGTAACACAACTGCAGGCTAGATGTGGGTCACACTGAAGGACAGAAAAGGGGCAGACAAAGACCAGGCAACACATACATGGAGCCATCCAACCCAGGGCAGTCTGACTGGAGCCTATCTACGGTAACTAACTGTAGCCTACCTACAGTAACTAACTGTATCCTACCTACAGTAACTAACTGTATCCTACCTACAGTAACTAACTGTAGCCTATCTACAGTAACTAACTGTATCCTACCTACAGTAACTAACTGTATCCTACCTACAGTAACTAACTGTAGCCTATCTACAGTAACTAACTGTAGCCTACCTACAGTAACTAACTGTATCCTACCTACAGTAACTAACTGTAGTCTACCTACAGTAACTAACTGTAGCCTACCTACAGTAACTAACTGTAGCCTATCTACAGTAACTAACTGTATCCTACCTACAGTAACTAACTGTATTCTATCTACAGTAACTAACTGTAGCCTACCTACAGTAACTAACTGTAACCTACCTACAGTAACTAACTGTATCCTACCTACAGTAACTAACTGTATCCTACCTACAGTAACTAACTGTATCCTACCTACAGTAACTAAATGTAGCCTACCTACAGTAACTAAATGTAGCCTACCTACAGTAACTAACTGTAGCCTACCTACAGTAACTAACTGTAGCCTACCTACAGTAACTAACTGTAGCCTATCTACAGTAACTAACTGTATCCTACCTACAGTAACTAACTGTATCCTACCTACAGTAACTAACTGTATCCTACCTACAGTAACTAACTGTGGTCTACCTACAGTAACTAACTGTGGTCTACCTACAGTAACTAACTGTATCCTACCTACAGTAACTAACTGTAGCCTACCTACAGTAACTAACTGTATTCTATCTACAGTAACTAACTGTAGCCTACCTACAGTAACCAACTGTATCCTACCTACAGTAACTAACTGTATCCTACCTACAGTAACTAACTGTATCCTACCTACAGTAACTACCTGTAGCCTACCTACAGTAACTAACTGTATCCTACCTACAGTAACTAACTGTATCCTACCTACAGTAACTAACTGTAGCCTATCTACAGTAACTAACTGTATCCTACCTACAGTAACTAACTGTATCCTACCTACAGTAACTAACTGTAGCCTACCTACAGTAACCAACTGTATCCTACCTACAGTAACTAACTGTATCCTACCTACAGTAACTAACTGTATCCTACCTACAGTAACTAACTGTATCCTACCTACAGTAACTAACTGTAGCCTACCTACAGTAACTAACTGTATCCTACCTACAGTAACTAACTGTAGCCTACCTACAGTAACTAACTGTATCCTACCTACAGTAACTAACTGTATCCTACCTACAGTAACTAACTGTAGCCTACCTACAGTAACTAACTGTAGCCTATCTACAGTAACTAACTGTATCCTACCTACAGTAACTAACTGTATTCTATCTACAGTAACTAACTGTATCCTACCTACAGTAACTAACTGTATTCTATCTACAGTAACTAACTGTATTCTATCTACAGTAACTAACTGTATCCTACCTACAGTAACTAACTGTATTCTATCTACAGTAACTAACTGTATTCTATCTACAGTAACTAACTGTAGCCTACCTACAGTAACTAACTGTACCGTACGGGTGATGTAGGAATTCCCTGTTTTATGAGTCAAATGTGTATAATAACGTTCAAGGCCAAGACAAGAGCCGGTCAAATTACAAATCCAACTCACGCGTGTATTTTTAAGAGGCTTCCCAAAGCCTGTGTTCTGCATGAGTCATTAGGAGGAATAATCTCTGCCTCGTGCTATATTATGTCCCCTTCACTGCCAGAGCTTAGAGAGGTGTGACCTAAAGACTTCCTGTAATCATCCCCGGATAGGTTTGCCCTAAAGACTCTTCCTGTAATCATCCTCAAATAGGTTTGACCTAAATACTTCCTGTAATCATCCCCGGATAGGTTTGCCCTAAAGACTCTTCCTGTAATCATCCTCAAATAGCTGTGACCTAAATACTTCCTGTAATCATAGTCAAATAGCTGTGACCTAAATACTTCCTGTAATCATCCTCAAATAGGTGTGACCTAAAGACTTCTTGTAATCATCCAGTCATGTGATATGAAAAACAGTCTGCTGAGGATACGGAGATGGAATAACTAAAAAGCAGAGAGGGACAGGCATGATGAAAGATGATAGAGAGAGAGAGAGAGAGAGGAGAGAGATAGAGAGAGAGAGAGAGAGAGAGAGAGAGAGAGGAGAGAGATAGAGAGAGAGAGAGAGAGAGGAGAGAGAGAGAGAGAGAGAGAGAGAGAGAGAGAGAGAGAGAGAGAGAGAGAGGAGCGAGAGGAGAGAGGAGAGAGAGAGAGAGAGAAACCAAGCCACTAACACCTCTGTCTGATCACAGCCAAATTACATTGTTCCTCAAAAGAGCAGACATGGAAACAACCACACATTCACAGCCCAGCAAGCTGTACAACATCAGACATTCATACAGATGGGCCCAAAACAGCACAGAAGAATACCAGAAAGCAACCTGGAACCAAAATATCCAAACACTCTTAGATAACTTTCTGGATACCACATTCACTCACAGTAAAGAAGGCATCAATCTAGCAGTACAAAACATCAACTATATATTCAGGCAAACGGCAAAAGAAGCACAATTGAAATTGATAAAAAACAAAACAAAAAAGATCACAGATGACAACTGGTTTGATGCAGATTGTAAAATTATAAGGAAAAAAATTAGAACACTATCCAACCAAAAGCACAGAGACCCAAATAATGGTGAATTACGCCTTCATTACTGTGAGACTTTAAAACTCTATAAACGTACACTCAGAACCAAAAAAGCCCAGTACAACAGAAAGCAGCTGACGCTAATTGAGGAGTCCATAAACACAAACAACTTCTGGCAAAATTGGAAAAAAATAAAAAAATCGAAACAAGAGGAATTAGCGATACAAAATGGTGACATATGTACAACCCATTTTAAAACACTCTACAACACCGTTCAAATTGACACAAACACAGAACAACGCCAAATTCATGAGAAGTTGAATGGATTAGAAAAAGCTATAAAGGACAATCAAAATCCATTGGACTCCCCAATTACTGACCAGGAGCTCTATAAGAAACTTCAGGCTCTCAAATTTAAAAAGGCATGCGGACCTGATGGCATCCTAAATGAGATGCTCAAACTCACTAGTGCAAAATTTCAATTGGCTATATTAAAACTGTTTAATTTGATCCTGAGTGTAGGTTATTTCCCTGACATCTGGAATCAAGGACTCATAACCCCAATCTTTAAAAACGGAGACAAATTTGACCCTAACAATTACAGAGGCATTTGTGTGAACAGTAACCTGGGGAAGGTTTTCTGTAATATTATAAATGTAAGAGTTCTAAACTTCCTTAATAAGCACAATGTCTTGAGTAAAAGCCAAATTGGATTTATACCAAAACATCGCACAACTGATCATATTTACACCCTACACACCCTGATAGATAAACATGTCCACCAAAATAATACCAAAATATACGCTTGCTTTATCGACTTCCAAAAAGCATTTGATTCTATTTGGCATACAGGACTGTTCTACAAAGTTATTGAAAGTGGTGTAGGGGGTAAAACATATGACATAATTAAATCAATGTATACAGTGAGGGAAAAAAGTATTTGATCCCCTGCTGATTTTGTACGTTTGCCCACTGACAAAGAAATGATCAGTCTATAATTTTAATGGTAGGTTTATTTGAACAGTGAGAGACAGAATATCAACAAAAAAATCCAGAAAAACGCATGTCAAAAATGTTATGAATTGATTTGCATTTTAATGAGGGAAATAAGTATTTGACCCCTCTGCAAAAAATGACTTAGTACTTGGTGGCAAAACCCTTGTTGGCAATCACAGAGGTCAGACGTTTCTTGTAGTTGGCCACCAGGTTTGCACACATCTCAGGAGGGATTTTGTCCCACTTCTCTTTGCAGATCTTCTTCAAGTCATTAAGGTTTCGAGGCTGACGTTTGGCAACTCGAACCTTCAGCTCCCTCCACAGATTTTCTATGGGATTAAGGTCTGGAGACTGGCTAGGCCACTCCAGGACCTTAATGTGCTTCTTCTTGAGCCACTCCTTTGTTGCCTTGGCTGTGTGTTTTGGGTCATTGTCATGCTGGAATACCCATCCACGACCCATTTTCAATACCCTGGCTGAGGGAAGGAGGTTTTCACCCAAGATTTGACGGTACATGGCCCCGTCCATCGTCCCTTTGATGCGGTGAAGTTGTCCTGTCCCTTTAGCAGAAAAACACCCCCAAAGCATAATGTTTCCACCTCCATGTTTGACGGTGGGGATGGTTTCTTGGGGTCATAGGCAGCATTCCTCCTCCTCCAAACACGGCAAGTTGGGTTGATGCCAAAGAACTCCATTTTGGTCTCATCTGACCACAACACGTTCACCCAGTTGTCCTCTGAATCATTCAGATGTTCATTGGCAAACTTCAGACGGGCATGTATATGTGCTTTCTTGAGCAGGGGGACCTTGCGGGCGCTGCAGGATTTCAGTCCTTCACGGCATAGTGTGTTACCAATTGTTTTCTTGATGACTATGGTCCCAGCTGCCTTGAGATCATTGACAAGATCCTCCTGTGTAGTTCTGGGCTGATTCCTCACCGTTCTCATGATCATTGCAACTCCACGAGGTGAGATCTTGCATGGAGCCCCAGGCTGAGGGAGATTGACAGTTCTTTTGTGTTTCTTCCATTTGCGAATAATCACAGAAACTGTTGTCACCTTCTCACCAAGCTGCTTGGCGATGGTCTTGTAGCCCATTCCAGCCTTGTGTAGGTCTACAATCTTGTCCCTGACATCCTTGGAGAGCTCTTTGGTCTTGGCCATGGTGGAGAGTTTGGAATCTGATTGATTGATTGATTCTGTGGACAGGTATCTTTTATACAGGTAAGAAACTGAGATTAGGAGCACTCCCTTTAAGAGTGTGCTCCTAATCTCAGCTCGTTACCTGTATGAAAGACACCTGGGAGCCAGAAATCTTTTTGATTGAGAAGGGGTCAAATACTTATTTCCCTCATTAAAATGCAAATCAATTTATAACATTTTTGACATGCATTTTTCTGGATATTTTTGTTGTTATTCTGTCTCTCACTGTTCAAATAAACCTACCATTAAAATTATAGACTGATAATTTCTTTGTCAGTGGGCAAACGTACAAAATCAGCAGGGGATTAAATACTTTTTTCCCTCACTGTACTGGCAATACGTGCAGCATTAAAATTGGCAAGAAAAGAACAGAATTCTTTAACCAGGGGCGGGGCCTTCGTCAGGGTTGTAATCTGAGCCCTGCACTCTTCAATATTTACATCAACGAATTGGCCACTATTCTAGAAAAATCCTCAGCCCCTGGTGTTAGTCTCCACAATTCAGAGGTTAAATGCCTACTCTTCGCAGATGACCTATGCCTGCTGTCACCCACAGCACATGGCCTACAGCAGAGCCTGGACCTGCTAGAGCAGTACTGCCAGACCTGGGCCCTGGCAGTAAACCCCAAAAAGACTAAAATAATGATTTTCCAGAGAAGATCCAGATCTCAGGGAATTAGACCAAAGTTCTCAATTGGTACAAAATATATAGAGTACTGCACACACTACAATTACTTAGGTTTAAAAATAAGCTCAACTGGGACCTTAATGAGGCAGTGAATGAACTGAGAGAGAAAGCACGCAGGGCATTCTACGCCATTAAAAAGCAAATTCAAATTGAAATACCTATTAAAATTTGGCTAAAACTAATATATCATTGAACCAATTGCACTTTATGGCAGCGAGGTGTGGGGTCCACTTGCAAAACAAGATTTCATCAAATGGGACAAACACCCCATTGAAACCCTGCATGCAGAGTTCTGTAAGATTATCCTACATGTCCAGAGGAAAACTACAAACAATGCATGCAGGGCAGAATTAGGCAAATATCCACTAATAATAAAAACTCAAAAAAGAGCAATTCAGTTTTGGAAACATCTAAAATACAGTGACCCCCTCTCATATCACTACCAAGCCCTGCAATGCCAAGAGCTGAGCAAAGAAAAGAGTCCCCTCATCCAGCTGGTCCTGGGGCTGAGTTCACAAACCTGTTCTACTAACACACTGAAGCCTCAGGACCAGAACATCCAATCAATCAGGATAAACCAAATTACAACACAGTCAAAACAAAACTATATTGCTTATTGGGAAACACAAGCACAAACACAAAGCAAAATGCAGTGCTATCTGGCCCTAAATCGACAGTACAGTACACCATGGCTAACTATTTGACCATGGTTACTGATCAAAACCTTAGAAAAACCTTGACAAAGTACAGGCTCAGTGAGCACAGCCTTGCCATTGAGAAGGGTAGACACAGGAAAACCTGGCTCCCTGTAGAGGAAAGGCTGTGCAACCACTGCACAACAGCAGAACCTGAGACAGAGCTGCATTTCCTGACAAAATGTCAAAAAATATAAAACAATTAGAGAGTGTCATTTCCCCAAATTTGAAAATCTTATTCAAGGTTTCAAAGACCTCTCTGATGAGGATAGGCTACCCGTCCTGTTGGGGGAGGACGCAGAGAGCTGTGGGTTAGCAGCGCACTACATTGCTGCCTGCCATAAGTTGAGGGACAGTGTCTGACAGACCAATCAACCTGCACATGTCCTCTACTGTATGTTTATTGTTATTGTTCAATGTATGGTTATTTTGACACTTGGTTATTGTTGTTACTGTTGTCCCGTTGACAATTTGGATTCTCTTTTTTTATATTGTAAATAAGCTTTGGCAATATGTACACTGTTACGTCATGCCAATAAAGCAAATTGAATTGAATTGAATTGAATTGAGAGAGAGATAGAGAGAGAGAGAGAGAGAGAGGAGCGAGAGAGAGAGAGAGAGAGACATATATGAAGTGATTATACAGTAGGTAGTGTATTATAGTTTGTGTGAGTCATGGTGCACGTTTCTTATTTTATCCCTCTTTTCTTCAGTCAACAGAATTATCAATCACGACACACGTCCCTTTGGACTCAATTAGCTTCAGTTAAACAACTGGTGTGACTTCAATGCCTTCCCACAAGACTAGCCGCATCATACTGTGTGTGTCTCTGTGTGCGTCCGGTTGACTTGTCAGCCCGAGGATCTGTCAGCGAGACTCCAGAGCTTCTAAAGGACGGTTGATAATTAGCCCATTATTCCCTGTTCTCACACAGCCTGAACCCAACGGGAGACAAGGATAGTACGTCACTGTCATCAAACTAGAACGTGAAAAACGGTTCGGTAATATCATGTGGGTTACTTTCCGGTACTTCTGTCAGACGTGTCTCATGGAGTCTATCGATTGAGTCTGTATCAGCGCAAATGATGTCACTTTATAGCACGAGAGCACCGGGCCTGCTCCACTGACTCACTGCTACCTCTAGTTTGTCCTGCTCCACTGACTCACTGCTACCTCTAGTTTGTCCTGCTCCACTGACTCACTGCTACCTCTAGTCTGTCCTGCTCCACTGACTCACTGCTACCTCTTGTCTGTCCTGCTCCACTGACTCACTGCTACCTCTAGTTTGTCCTGCTCCACTGACTCACTGCTACCTCTAGTCTGTCCTGCTCCACTGACTCACTGCTAACTCTTGTCTGTCCTGCTCCACTGACTCACTGCTACCTCTTGTCTGTCCTGCTCCACTGACTCACTGCTACCTCTAGTCTGTCCTGCTCCACTGACTCACTGCTACCTCTAGTTTGTCCTGCTCCACTGACTCACTGCTACCTCTAGTCTGTCCTGCTCCACTGACTCACTGCTACCTCTAGTCTGTCCTGCTCCACTGACTCACTGCTACCTCTAGTCTGTCCTGCTCCACTGACTCACTGCTACCTCTAGTCTGTCCTGCTCCACTGACTCACTGCTACCTCTAGTCTGTCCTGCTCCACTGACTCACTGCTACCTCTAGTCTGTCCTGCTCCACTGACTCACTCCTACCTCTAGTCTGTCCTGCTCCACTGACTCACTGCTACCTCTTGTCTGTCCTGCTCCACTGACTCAATGCTACCTCTAGTCTGTCCTGCTCCACTGACGCACTGCTACCTCTAGTCTGTCCTGCTCCACTGACTCACTGCTACCTCTAGTTTGTCCTGCTCCACTGACTCACTGCTACCTCTAGTCTGTCCTGCTCCACTGACTCACTGCTACCTCTAGTCTGACCTGCTCCACTGACTCACTGCTACCTCTAGTCTGTCCTGCTCCACTGACTCACTGCTACCTCTAGTCTGTCCTGCTCCACTGACTCACTGCTACCTCTAGCCTGTCCTGCTCCACTGACTCAATGCTACCTCTAGTCTGTCCTGCTCCACTGACGCACTGCTACCTCTAGTCTGTCCTGCTCCACTGACTCACTGCTACCTCTAGTTTGTCCTGCTCCACTGACTCACTGCTACCTCTAGTCTGTCCTGCTCCACTGACTCACTGCTACCTCTAGTTTGTCCTGCTCCACTGACTCACTGCTACCTCTAGTCTGTCCTGCTCCACTGACTCACTGCTACCTCTAGCCTGTCCTGCTCCACTGACTCACTGCTACCTCTAGCCTGTCCTGCTCCACTGACTCACTGCTACCTCTAGTCTGTCCTGCTCCACTGACTCACTGCTACCTCTAGTTTGTCCTGCTCCACTGACTCACTGCTACCTCTAGTCTGTCCTGCTCCACTGACTCACTGCTACCTCTAGTCTGTCCTGCTCCACTGACTCACTGCTACCTCTAGTCTGTCCTGCTCCACTGACTCACTGCTACCTCTAGCCTGTCCTGCTCCACTGACTCACTGCTACCTCTAGCCTGTCCTGCTCCACTGACTCACTGCTACCTCTTGTCTGTCCTGCTCCACTGACTCACTGCTACCTCTAGTCTGTCCTGCTCCACTGACTCACTGCTACCTCTAGTCTGTCCTGCTCCACTGACTCACTGCTACCTCTAGTCTGTCCTGCTCCACTGACTCACTGCTACCTCTAGTTTGTCCTGCTCCACTGACTCACTGCTACCTCTAGTCTGTCCTGCTCCACTGACTCACTGCTACCTCTTGTCTGTCCTGCTCCACTGACTCACTGCTACCTCTAGTCTGTCCTGCTCCACTGACTCACTGCTACCTCTAGTCTGTCCTGCTCCACTGACTCACTGCTACCTCTAGCCTGTCCTGCTCCACTGACTCACTGCTACCTCTTGTCTGTCCTGCTCCACTGACGCACTGCTACCTCTAGTTTGTCCTTCTCCACTGACTCACTGCTACCTCTAGTCTGTCCTGCTCCACTGACTCACTGCTACCTCTAGTCTGTCCTGCTCCACTGACTCACTGCTACCTGTAGTCTGTCCTGCTCCACTGACTCACCACTACCTCTAGTCTGTCCTGCTCCACTGACTCACTGCTACCTCTAGTCTGTCCTGCTCCCCTGACTCACTGCTACCTCTAGTCTGTCCAGCTCCACTGACTCACCGCTACCTCTAGTCTGTCCTGCTCCACTGACTCACTGCTACCTGTAGTCTGTCCTGCTCCACTGACTCACCACTACCTCTAGTCTGTCCTGCTCCACTGACTCACTGCTACCTCTAGTCTGTCCTGCTCCACTGACTCATTGCTACCTCTAGTCTGTCCTGCTCCACTGACTCACTGCTACCTGTAGTCTGTCCTGCTCCACTGACTCACCACTACCTCTAGTCTGTCCTGCTCCACTGACTCACTGCTACCTCTAGTGTGTCCTGCTCCACTGACTCACTGCTACCTCTAGTTTGTCCTGCTCCACTGACTCACTGCTACCTCTAGTCTGTCCTGCTCCACTGACTCACTGCTACCTCTAGTCTGTCCTGCTCCACAGACGCACTGCTACCTCTAGTTTGGCCTGCTCCACTGACTCACTGCTACCTCTAGTTTGGCCTGCTCCACTGACTCACTGCTACCTCTAGTCTGTCCTGCTCCACTGACTCACTGCTACCTCTAGTTTGTCCTGCTCCACTGACTCACTGCTACCTCTAGTTTGTCCTGCTCCACTGACTCACTGCTACCTCTAGTCTGTCCTGCTCCACTGACTCACTGCTACCTCTAGTTTGTCCTGCTCCACTGACTCACTGCTACCTCTAGTCTGTCCAGCTCCACTGACTCACCGCTACCTCTAGTCTGTCCTGCTCCACTGACTCACCGCTACCTGTAGTCTGTCCTGCTCCACTGACTCACCACTACCTCTTGTCTGTCCTGCTCCACTGACTCACTGCTACCTCTAGTTTGTCCTGCTCCACTGACTCAATGCTAACTCTAGTATGTCCTGCTCCACTGACTCACTGCTACCTCTAGTCTGTCCTGCTCCACTGACTCACTGCTACCTCTAGTCTGTCCTGCTCCACTGACTCACTGCTACCTCTAGTTTGTCCTGCTCCACTGACTCACTGCTACCTCTAGTCTGTCCAGCTCCACTGACTCACCGCTACCTCTAGTCTGTCCTGCTCCACTGACTCACCGCTACCTGTAGTCTGTCCTGCTCCACTGACTCACCACTACCTCTAGTCTGTCCTGCTCCACTGACTCACTGCTACCTCTAGTTTGTCCTGCTCCACTGACTCAATGCTAACTCTAGTATGTCCTGCTCCACTGACTCACTGCTACCTCTAGTCTGTCCTGCTCCACTGACTCACTGCTACCTATAGTTTGTCCTTCTCCACTGACTCACTGCTACCTCTTGTCTGTCCTGCTCCACTGACTCACTGCTACCTCTAGTCTGTCCTGCTCCGTTGACTCACTGCTACCTCTAGTTTGTCCTGCTCCACTGACTCACTGCTACCTCTAGTCTGTCCTGCTCCACTGACTCACTGCTACCTCTAGTTTGTCCTGCTCCACTGACTCACTGCTACCTCTAGTCTGTCCTGCTCCACTGACTCACTGCTACCTATAGTTTGTCCTGCTCCACTGACTCACTGCTACCTCTAGTTTGTCCTGCTCCACTGACTCACTGCTACCTCTAGTCTGTCCTGCTCCACTGACTCACTGCTACCTCTAGTCTGTCCTGCTCCACTGACTCACTGCTACCTCTTGTCTGTCCTGCTCCACTGACTCACTGCTACCTCTAGTCTGTCCTGCTCCGTTGACTCACTGCTACCTCTAGTTTGTCCTGCTCCACTGACTCACTGCTACCTCTAGTCTGTCCTGCTCCACTGACTCACTGCTACCTCTAGTCTGTCCTGCTCCACTGACTCACTGCTACCTCTAGTCTGTCCTGCTCCACTGACTCAATGCTAACTCTAGTCTGTCCTGCTCCACTGACTCACTGCTACCTCTTGTCTGTCCTGCTCCACTGACTCTCATACTGACTCTAGTCTGTCCTGAGGAACCACTGGGAGTCCGGACTGTATCATGTTATCATGGAGCTAACATGATACAGTCCAGACTCAACAAAGCCTCCAGAGATAAAGCCTCCAGAGATAAAGCCTCCAGAGATAAAGCCTCCAGAGATAAAACCTCCCGAGATAAAGCCTCCAGGGATAAAGCCTCCAGGGATAAAGCCTCCAGGGACAAAGCCTCCAGAGATAAAGCCTCCAGAGATAAAGCCTCCAGAGATAAAGCCTCCAGAGATAAAGCCTCCAGGGATAAAGCCTCCAGAGATAAAGCCCCATGAGTTAAAGCCTCCAGGGATAAAGCCCCATGAGTTAAAGCCTCCAGGGGAAAGGCCTCCAGAGATAAAGCCCCATGAGTTAAAGCTTTGGTAAAGCCTCTAGATCTACAGCCTGCTTTGGTAAGCCTGCTGTAATCTGTTCTGGGGGTCCCCAAGGTCTGCAGAGGCCAAGGGTAAAGATTATGGACAGAGAGAGGGATATGGTGGGAAAGAAGATAGGAAGGGGGAGGAGAGGAAGGAGGAGGTTGGAGGAGGAGCAGGGAGGAGGAGGGAGGAAGACGGAGGAGGAGGAGGAGCAGGGACGAAGAGGGAGGAGGAGGGAGGAGCAGGGAGTTAGAGGGTGGAGGAGGAGGAGCAGGGAGGAGGAGGGAGGAGGAGGAGCAGGGAGGAAGAGGGAGGAGGAGCAGGGAGGAAGAGGGAGGAGGAGCAGGGAGGAAGAGGGAGGAGGAGCAGGGAGGAAGAGGGAGGAGGAGCAGGGAGGAAGAGGGAGGAGGAGCAGGGAGGAAGAGGGAGGAGGAGGAGCAGGGAGGAAGAGGGAGGAGGAGCAGGGAGGAAGAGGGAGGAGGAGGGAGGAGGAGGTTGGAGGAGGAGCAGGGAGGAAGAGGGAGGAGGAGCAGGGAGGAAGAGGGAGGAGGAGGGAGGAGGAGGTTGGAGGAGGAGCAGGGAGGAGGAGGTTGGAGGAGCAGGGACGAAGAGGGAGGAGGAGGGAGGAGGAGGGAGGAGGAGGGAGGAGGAAGAGGGAGGAGGAGGTTGGAGGAGGAGGGAGGAGGAGGGAGGAGGAGGGAGGAGAGTGACATCTTAAAGCCATCTCTCCCTGTGTTGACAAATAACTTTGTCTATCTAGCTACAGAGACACAGACTCTGTTGAGACGATGATCAGCAGTCAGTGGAAGAAGACGGGTGGAAAATGTTGTCGCAGGAATGTGGCCAAAATAGAGTAAAACAAAGTTATAAACAGACAGATTTGAAATAATAGAAATAATATTGGATACACACTGAGTGGACAAAACATTAGGAACACCTTTGTAATATTGGATACACACTGAGTGGACAAAACATTAAGAACACCTTCCTAATATTGGATACACACTGAGTGGACAAAACATTAGGAACACCTTTGTAATATTGGATACACACTGAGTGGACAAAACATTAGGAACACCTTTGTAATATTGGATACACACTGAGTGGACAAAACATTAAGAACACCTTCCTAATATTGGATACACACTGAGTGGACAAAACATTAAGAACACCTTCCTACATTTAAGTCATTTAGCAGACGCTCTTATCCAGAGCGACTTACAAATTGTAACACCTTCCTAATATTGGATACACACTGAGTGGACAAAACATTAGGAACACCTTTGTAATATTGGATACACACTGAGTAGACAAAACATTAGGAACACCTTTACTACCACACCCCGTTCAAAGGCACTTACACATGTTGTCTTGTCCATTCACCCTCTGAATGACACACATACACAGCTATCTGTCAGGAAGAGACCACCCTCTCTGCCTGGCTCCTCCCCCATCTGTACAGCTATCTGTCAGGAAGAGACCACCCTCTCTGCCTGGCTCCTCCCCCATCTGTACAGCTATCTGTCAGGAAGAGACCATCCCCTCTGCCTGGCTCCTCCCCCAGCTGAACAGCTATCTGTCAGGAAGAGACCACCCTCTCTGCCTGGCTCCTCCCCCAGCTGAACAGCTATCTGTCAGGAAGAGACCACCCCCTCTGCCTGGCTCCTCCCCCGGCTGACCCGTTATCTCCATAAAGAATAGAATGGTGTTAATTCTTCTGCAACCCTGGACATTCATCTCCAGCCTCCACTGCTCTCCTCTATTTATAGACAGAAAATACCCTGCTACTTTATCAGCTCTCATATTAAACCTAAACATTATTATACCACCATAACGTTTCAGTAGAACTAACAGGATCAAGTGGAAAATGTCAACAAACTTTTTTGTCAAAATGGGGGAAAAATTTGGTGTTTTCAGAAGTGTAAATTGCATTAGAGAAGGTGTTTGTTTGTTTGTTCATCAAGTGAATTCTGTGAAAATCTGTGAGGGGAAAAAAAGGTTTTCAGAACCATGAAAAGCATCTGGCCTATGTGTTTCTGCCACAAGAGCTAAAGTAGCTAGCAAGAGAGACAAGATAGCGAGAGAAGCTAGCAAGAAAAGCTAGCGAGAGAAGCTAGCAAGAGAAGCTAGCAAGAGAAGCTATCATGAAAGAGAAGCTAGCAAGAAAGAGAAGCTAGCAAGAAAGAGAAGCTAGCAAGAGAAGCTAGCAAGAGAAGCTAGCATGAAAGAGAAGCTAGCAAGAAAGAGAAGCTAGCAAGAGAAGCTAGCAAGAAAAGCTAGCAAGAGAAGCTAGCATGAAAGAGAACCTAGCAAGAAAGAGAACCTAGCAAGAAAGAGAAGCTAGCAAGAGAAGCTAGCAAGAAAGAGAACCTAGCAAGAAAGAGAACCTAGCAAGAAAGAGAAGCTAGCAAGAGAAGCTAGCAAGAGAAGCTAGCAAGAAAGAGAACCTAGCAAGAAAGAGAACTTGGAAAGAAAGAGAATCTAGCAAGAGAAGCTATCAATAAAGAGAAGCTAGCAAGAGAAGCTAGCATGAAAGAGAAGCTAGCAAGACAGAGAAGATAGCAAGAGAAGCTAGCATGAAAGAGAACCTAGCAAGAAAGAGAAGCTAGCAAGAGAAGCTAGCAAGAGAAGCTAGCAAGAAAGAGAAGCTAGCCTTGCTCCATTTTCATGTTTCCTCTCTCATCACATCTCACCACAGCTAAGCACAGCAGAGCATGCTCGTCCTTTTCCCCTGTGTGACTTTGCTCTATTTAATCATCAAAGATTGCTTATTCAACATCTTTCTCTCTTTTCATATCACTGACTGCAAGACTCTATCGTAGCTTTACACTCAACAGAGAAAACAAGGACATCAACGAGGGTAACGTAACGAAACAGGGAATATAAACAGTGAAATGTACTGCTGTGGAGCAGAAGGACTTGACCCTCTAGAAACTCAAATAACGTACAGGTAGAGAGTCAGAATATAAACTATATGGCCTGAAGGGAATCAGAGAGAGACAGAGAGGTGGGGGGGAGGGAGGGGAGAGAGAGAGAGAGTAAAAGCGAGAGAGGGGGGGGGGGGGGGGAGGGGAGAGAGAGAGGTAAAGAGAGATGGAGAAAGCGAGAGAGAGGATAGAGCGAGAGGGTTAGAGAGAGAAGGGGGTAGATAGAGAGAGAGAGAGAGAGAGAGAAAGAGAGAGAGAGAGAGAGAGAGAGAGAGAGAGAGAGAGAGAGAGAGAGAGAGAGAGAGAGAGAGAGAGACGGAGAGAGTTTAAGGGGTATTGAGGAGTAGTGGTTCCCAGAACGTTGAGTTGACATCCTGTATAGTACACACTAACACACAGCCAGCATGATGTATAGTACACACTAACACACAGCCAGCATGATGTATAGTACACACTAACACACAGCCAGCATGATGTATAGTACACACTAACACACAGCCAGCATGATGTATAGTACACACTAACACACAGCCAGCATGATGTATAGTACACACCAACACACAGCCAGCATGATGTATAGTACACACTAACACACAGCCAGCATGATGTATAGTACACACTAACACACAGCCAGCATGATGTATAGTACACACTAACACACAGCCAGCATGATGTATAGTACACACTAACACACAGCCAGCATGATGTATAGTACACACTAACACACAGCCAGCATGATGTATAGTACACACTAACACACAGCCAGCATGATGTATAGTACACACTAACACACAGCCAGCATGATGTATAGTACACACCAACACACAGCCAGCAGGAATAGACAGACACAGAGAAATGGACACAGACTCGAGTGAGCGCACACACACACACACACACACACACACACACACACACACACACACACACACACACACACACACACACACACACACACACACACACACACACACACACACACACACACACACACACATAGACACATATATCCAACCTCCCCACACAGGCACACTCCATCATGCAGTGTTCTCTGTAGCTGGGGGCCTATCATTGATGCTAATGAACATGACAGAGCAGAATGGAGAGCTAGCAGGTCCTTGGGAGCACAGAGGGGTGATAAACCCACGGGTCTCTGTTTCCCTGTCTGTTTCACTGTTTCCTATTCAATATCCAGCCAGACGTGACGGCTCGGCTAGCACTGGCTTGGTGCCCATGCTAACAAGCTACGTTGTGTGTGTGTGTGTGTGTATGTGTGTATGTGTGTGTGTACTTGTCAACTATAATAGCCTCCCATCCATCCCTCTCCCCTTGTTCCAGCCAGTCGATAGATAAGTCTGGCCTGCTGATCTATATCAGCCATGCAAACAGAAGGATGCTAATTAGCAACACTATGCTAAAGGAGCCGTTGTTTCCTGGTTCACTGGCCACAACACCTTTTGCTATTGGCTTGACGGTGGATACACCAATAGGGTCGTGCTCTATGTAAGCCTCAGCTCAAATCTGCTTATTCTAACTTTAAAACTTCTTAGGGCTAGGCCCCTTTTTTCTCCACTTCCTGCCTGACTGATGTGCCCAAAGTAAACTGCCTGTAGCTCATGCCCTGAATCCAGGATATGCATATAATTGGTACCATTGGAAAGAAAACACTTTGAAGTTTGTAGAAATGTTGGAGAATATAACAATAGATATGGTAGGAGAAAATCCAAAGAAAAACCGAACAGAATATATTATTTTGAGAGACCATCCTCTTAGAAATTCAAGAGAAAGGTCATATTGACAATTAGCTCGCTGGATGCAATTCCTATGTCTTCCACAGGGTGTCAGCAGTCTATGTTCAACGTATCAGGCTTGTAACCTCAAAAACGAATAAGAAATAACAGTTTTAGTAGAAGGACACAGTCTTGGAAATTCACTTTTGCGCGCGCCATGAAGACATTACGCACCTGCTAAAATCGGTTTCCTATTGAACATACTTTCTTCTGAAATAAATATTATAGTTTGATTACATTTCAGGGTATCTGAGGAGTCAATAGAAACGTATTTGACTTGTTGAAACAAAGTTTAGGGGTAGATTTTCCGATTCCTTTCTCTGCAAGTTGAACGAGTGGATTACTCAAATCGATGGCGCGAACTAAACAGACTTTTTGGGATATAAAGAAGGATTTAATCTAACAAAACGACACTACATGTTATAGCTGGGACCCTTTGGATGACAAATCAGAGGAAGATTTTTAAAAAGTAAGTGAATATTTTTTCGTTATATGTGATTGTATGAAACCTGTGCCTGTGGAAAAACATTTCGATGTGGGGCGCCGTCCTCAAACAATCGCATGGCATGTTTTCTCTGTGATAGCTACTGTAAATCGGACAGTGCAGTCAGACTAGCAAGCTTTTAGCCTATATAAGATACTTATATGTACATAAATGTTTAAAATCCATAATATTTTTGATTATATATTTGAATTGCGCGCTAGCGGGACCCCTCGCCCTAAGACATTTTAATTATTTATCTGTCTTCTCTCAGGTCTTCAATCACACCATCTATTTAAAAACACAATGGGCGGGAGGTGAGATGCTTGTCCGAGAGACGGGTGGTGTTGGTGTGTAGGTAAGCCAGCCGGTAAGAGATTAAGGTCTCACTCATTAACCATTCAAGCTGGTCACGCTCATTAAACATTCCAGCTGGACTCGCTCATTAACCATTCAAGCTGGACTCGTTCATTTACCATTCAAGCCGGTGTCGCTCATTAATCAATCAAGCTGGAGTCACTCATGAGCTAATCTCGCTCATTAGCCAATCAAGCTGGACTTGCTCATTAACCATTGAAGCTGGACTCGCTCATGAGCTGGTCACGCTCATTAACCATTCAAGCTGGTCTTGCTCTATAACCATCAAAGCTGGACTCGCTCATGAGCTGGTCTCACTCATTAAACATTCAAGCTTGTCTCACTCATTAGCCATTCAAGCTGGACTCGCTCATTAACTATTCAAGCTGGACTCGCTCATTAACTATTCAAGCTGGACTCGCTCATTAACAATTCAAGCTGGTCTCGCTCATTAACCATGCAAGCTGGACTCGCTCATTAACCATTCAATCTGGTCTCGCTCATGAGCTGGTCTCACTCATTAACCATTAAAGCTGGTCTCACTCATTAACCATTCAAGCTGGACTTGCTCATTAACCATTGAAGCTGGTCTCGCTCATTAACTATTAAAGCTGGTCTCGCTCATTAGCCATCAAGCTGGACACGCTCATTAGCCATTCAAGCTTGTCTCACTCATTAACCATTCAAGCTGGCTCACTCATTAACCATTCAAGCTGGTCTCACTCATTAACCATTCAAGCTGGTCTCACTCATTAACCATTCAAGCTTGTCTCACTCATTAACCATTCAAGCTGGTCTCACTCATTAACCATTCAAGCTGGTCTCACTCATTAACCATTCAAGCTTGTCTCACTCATTAACCATTCAAGCTTGTCTCGATCATTAGCCATTAAAGCTGGACCATTGAAACTGTACTCTCTCTCTCGCGCTTCTTCTCTCTCTCTCTCTCTTCTTGTCTCTGTCTCTCTCTCTGTCTCACTCTCTTTGTCTCTCTCTCTGTGTCTCTCTTTCACTCGTTCTCTCTCTCTCTTCTTGTCTCTGTCTCTCTCTCTCTCTCTCTCTCTCTATCTTCTTCTCTATCTCTCTCTCTCACACTACATCTATCTTTCTGTCTCTCTCCTTCACTCGTTCTCTCTCTCTCTCTAGAGAGTGGGATTAAGACAGATCGTACAGCAGAACAATCAATACCAGTCATCCCTCTGGCACCCTCCAAAAATATCTCTATCTCACACACACACACACACACACACACACACACACACACACACACACACACACACACACACACACACACACACACACACACACACACACACACACACACACACACACACACACACACACACAGTTCAACAGGTTGACTTAAAAACCACAAGCTCTCTTCCCTACCTGTCGAAACCACCTGTCTTCAGCTATCTCCCAGCGTTTTAAATCCAACCAGACAGTCACTAAATCCCTGCTCCAGCTAGCTCCTGTGAGAGAAACTTTTTTGGGGGGGAAGCAGACGACATTATCTGTCACCTATTGGCTCTCTACTTTCATCGATGCGGCTGAGGGGAGTTTTTATGGAGGCGCACCAGTGTGACAGGTGTAGTTTGTGGTCAGGGCACGTTCGCCAGAGTTCATAAAGGTTCCACTGTAAATATATTCAGTGGTGGCCAAGTGTCACCTCTTAGGAATGAAGACAGGACCTGCATGATGAACAGGACACAGCTGCGATTTAGTGTGCTCGCACACACGCCCACACAATCGTGCACACACACAGTCACACACAGTCACACACGCCCACACAATCGTGCACACACACAGTCACACACAGTCACACACGCCCACACAATCGTGCACACACACAGTCACACACAGTCACACAGACCTCAATATCCTTCAGATTAAGATGTATTAGGAACAGACTAGCCTAGCATGCTGAAACTCCAATACCTCCTTCTCAGGTTAGTATAGAGCTCTGTCTCCCTCCCTCCCTCCCTCCCTCCCTCCCTCCCTCCCTCCCTCCCTCCCTCCCTCCCTCCCTCCCTCCCTCCCTCCCTCCCTCTCAGGTTAGTATAGAGCCCTCCCTCCCTCCCTCCCTCCCTCCCTCCCTCCCTCCCTCCCTCCCTCCCTCCCTCCCTCTCAGGTTAGTATAGAGCTCTGTCTCACGTCTTCCCAAACCTCCCTCCCTCCCTCCCTCCCTCCCTCCCTCCCTCCCTCCCTCCCTCCCTCCCTCCCTCCCTCCCTCCCTCCCAGGTTAGTATAGAGCTATCTCTCACATCTTCCCTCACCCCCTCCCTCCCTCCCTCCCAGGTTAGCATAGAGCTCTCTCTCACATCTTCCCTCCCTCCCTCCCAACTCCCTCACTATACTGTGTCCTCCCTTCCTCCCTCCCTCCCTCCTAACTGTTATCCGTGTTTGTAGTCTATAATATAATACCTGTTATCAGTGTTTGTAGTATCTATAGTGTGTGAGTTGGGTCAGGACTTGGTGCAGGTCAAGCAGTGGCCCAGATCAAACAAACACACAGACAAATTGACAAGATAAGCAGATGCTCTGGGAAGACAGATGACGTATCTTCTATCTAACCCCAATACGTCAGAGAATGGAGTCATTCTGCTATGCAGTCATAGTCATTAAGACCTCTCTGGGATAGGTTCTAGTTTTCTGAATTTCCGCCTGACTGACGTGCCCAAAGTAAACTGCCTGTTACTCAGGCCCAGAAGCCAGGATATGCATATAATTGGTATCATTGAAGGTTCTAAAAATATTAAAATAATGTCTGAGACTATAACAGAATTCATATGGCAAAAATCTGAAGAAACAACTACCAGATGTATTTTTTTGAGTTCCCAGATATAATATAATAATATTATATATAGTTATAATGGAAACCTATTGTTCCTATGTAAATCTGTCGAGTACCTGAGGACTAAATAGAAACGTAGTTTGACTTGTTTGGACAAAGTTTAGCTTTTAGGACTCCTTTGTCTGCATGTTGAACGAGTGGATTACTGAAATCGATGGCGCCATCTAAACTGAATTGTTGGGATGTAAAGAAGAATTTTATCGAACGAAACGACCATTCATGTTGTAGCTGGGACCCTTGGGATTGCAAACAGAGGTAGATCTTCAAAAGTAAGTGATTTATTTAATCGCTATTGGTGATTTTATGAAGCCTGTGCTGGTTGAAAAATATGTTGATGTGTGGCGCCGTCCTCAGACAATTGCATGTAATGCTTTCGACGTAAAGCCTATTGTAAATCGGACAATGCAGTTAGATTAACAAGAATTTAAACTTTTAAATGAGATAAGATACATGTATGTTCATGAATGTTAAATTAAAATAAACAAATCCACCCTTTTGTTTTTACAAGATGTAAATCTCAGTAACAGTTAACCTGTCTCGCCCCCCCGTTCCGCTAGCGGAACTCCTCCCACATTCCACTGAAAAGCCAGAGCGCGAAATTATTATTATTTTTTTGTTGAAATATTTAACTTTCACACATTAACAAGTCCAATACAGCTAATGAAAGATACACATCTTGTGAATCCAGCCAACATGTCCGATTTTTTAAATGTTTTACAGGGAAAACACAATATATATTTATGTTAGCTCACCAACAAATAGAAAAAAAGCACAGACATTTTTCACAGCACAGGTAGCATGCACAAAATCAACCAAACTAACCAAGAAACAACTTAATCAGATGACAGTCTTATAACATGTTATACAATAAATCTATGTTTTGTTCAAAAAATGTGCATATTTCAGGTATAAATCATAGTTTACATTGCGGCTACAATCAGAAATTGCACCGAAAGCAGCCAGAATAATTACAGACACCAACGTGACATACCGAAATACTCATCATAAAACATTTCTGGAAAAGACATGGTGTATAGCAAATGAAAGACAAAGATCTTGTGAATACAGCCAATATTTCATTTTTTTAAGTGTTTTACAGCGAAAACACAATATAGCATTATATTAGCTTACTACAATAGCCTACCACACTATCGCATTCATTCATCAAGGCACGTTAGCGATAGCAATAGGCACGTTAGCGTTAGCGAATAAACCAGCAAAAGATATTACATTTCATAAACCTTCCTCAGATGACAGTCCTATAACATCAGGTTATACATACACTTATGTTTTGTTCGAAAATGTGCATATTTAGAGCTGAAATCCGTGGTTATACAACGTAGCATAACGTAGCATAACGTGCTAACGTAGCATCTTTTTCCCAGAATGTGGGGATATTTCTATTAGACTCTCACCTATTCTGACCAAATAGCTATTCATAAACATTACAAAAAAATACATGTTGTATAGGAAACGATAGATCCATTAGTTCTTAATGCAATCGCAGTGTTAGAATTCTAAAAATATCTTCATTACGACATAAGACTTAGTTATGGTAAGGGAATAACCAAAACCTGAGCGCAAAGCTACTAGTACACAGTTCGACAGATATATGAAATAGCATCACAAAATGGTTCCTACTTTTGCTGATCTTCTATCAGAATGTTGTACAATGGGTCCTTTGTCCAGAACCGTCGTTGTTTTGGATTCAGAACGTCCTCTTCCCCTCTTGAATTAGCAAGCACACTGGCCATGCAGCGCTAAGCTCTACAACGTCAACAAAGTCAAACAACGTAACACGCCGAACGTCCCGAATAAAGTTCAATAATCTAATGAAACTATATTGAAAAAACATACTTTAGGATGATATTGTACATATGTGAGTGATACTAGTAGATTTAGACAGGTTACCTTGGCATTCTTGAGCACAGGGACTATGGAGGTCTGCTTGAAACATGTCGGTATTACAGACTGGGTCACGGAGAGGTTGAAAATGTCAGTGAAGACACTTGCCAGCTGGTCTTCGGTTGCTCTGAGTATGTGTCCTAATAATCCGTCTGGCCCTGCAGCCTTGTGAATGTTAACCTGTTTAAAGGTCTTCTCACATTGGCTACAGATAGAGTGATTAGACAGTCTTCCGGAATAGCTGGTGAACTCACGCATGGTTCAGTGTTGCTTACTTGAAAGCAGGCATTTGTTTGTGTCAGATTTCGATACTTGACAGAAATATGAAATACCTCCTAAATTAAATGTCTTAACACTTCTCTCCCGGTTAAACCATTAAAGGAAGACGACAACAGAGGTCAAGGTTACTCTGGTAACGCGGCTATCCCCACGGAAATAACAACAGCAAGGCCCAAATGGGACCCTATACCCTATGTAGTGCACTACTTTTAACCAGGGCTCGAGATGGGGATAGGGTGTCATTCACGAAATCATCGGAACATCTCCATGGAAACAAACCCAGTGACGAGGTTAAGTTGTTACTGGCATCCATTACAACCCTTTTAAATGGCAGCTTGTTGCAGCTAGTTGGATCTGATCAAACAGACGGCTCGTGCGGAAAGGGGTGACATTTACTTTCTCACAACACCTGACCCAGGAAGTGATTCAGAAGATCAAAGGGAATGGCATAGTATCAGGGCTCAACCTCGAAACGTGTAAATTGGCCTCTGGTGTGAAGAGAGAGTTAAATTCATACATATTCATGCATGGACACACACACACACACACACACACACACACACACACACACACACACACACACACACACACACACACACACACACACACACACACACACACACACACACACACACACGCACACACACACACGCACACTCAGAGACCCATGTCCCCACCCCCAACACACACAGTGAGGAGAGTTAAATGAACAGCGATATTGATTGAAGAGGACAGTAGTGCTGAAGTCTCAGGCTTGTTTCTCTGCTCCAGGACTCTCTTCTGAATAGCATTAAAGCTCATTAAACATTATTAACAACTACTTAAAAGACAAAAGAGAGCAACCGTTTAGGAAGGGGGTAAACTGGACCCCTAGAGGTTCTGGGACGCAGATAATACTACAGACAATATGATACTACAGACACTATGATACTACACAGACACTATGATACTACAGACACTAAGATACTACAGACACTATGATACTACAGACACTATGATACTACACAGACACTATGATACTACAGACACTATGATACTACAGACACTATGATACTACAGACACTATGATACTACACAGACACTATGATACTACAGACACTATGATACTACAGACACTATGATACTACACAGACACTATGATACTACAGACACTATGATACTACACAGACACTATGATACTACAGACACTATGATACTACAGACACTATGATACTACACAGACACTATGATACTACAGACACTATGATACTACAGACACTATGATACTACAGACACTATGATACTACAGACACTATGATACTACACAGACACTATGATACTACAGACACTATGATACTACAGACACTATGATACTACAGACACTATGAGACTACAGACACTATGATACTACAGACACTATGATACTACACAGACACTATGATACTACAGACACTATGATACTACACAGACACTATGATACTACAGACACTATGATACTACAGACACTATGATACTACAGACACTATGATACTACAGACACTATGATACTACAGACACTATGATACTACACAGACACTATGATACTACAGACACTATGATACTACACAGACACTATGATACTACACAGACACTATGATACTACAGACACTATGAGACTACAGACACTATGATACTACAGACACTATGATACTACACAGACACTATGATACTACAGACACTATGATACTACACAGACACTATGATACTACAGACACTATGATACTACAGACACTATGATACTACACAGACACTATGATACTACAGACACTATGATACTACACAGACACTATGATACTACAGACACTATGATACTACAGACACTATGATACTACAGACACTATGATACTACAGACACTATGATACTACACAGACACTATGATACTACAGACACTATGATACTACACAGACACTATGATACTACACAGACACTATGATACTACAGACACTATGATACTACAGACACTATGATACTACATGTATTAATGTAAAAAATCTGTGACATATCAATGTTTCACATCAATGGTACATATCGATGTCACATATCAATGCTACATATCAATGTGACATATCAATGTGACATATCAATGCTACATATCAATGTGACATAATGATGCTACATATCAATGTGACATATCAATGTGACATATCAATGCTCCATATCAATGCTACATATCAATGTGACATAATGATGCTACATATCAATGACATATCAATGTGACATATCAATGCTACATATCAATGCTACATATCAATGTGACATATCAATGTGACATATCAATGTGACATATCAATGCTACATATCAATGACATATCAATGCTACATATCGATGCTACATATCAATGTTACATATCAATGTGACATATCAATGTGACATATCAATGTGCCATATCAATGTGACATATCAATGTGCCATATCAATGTGACATATCAATGTGCCATATCAATGTGACATATCAATGTATATCAATGTAAATAAATGTGACATATCAATGGGACTTTCTGGATGGTGTACTGTAATGTATATATTACACCATATACCTTCTGTCTGTAATATATCAATCAGTACGGATGAAATATGACAGGGACACAGACAGACAGACACAAAAATCTCCAACACTCTATACCCCTAAATATATTAAAGTATATAAAATATGACAAAGCAAAAAATATAGGAGTTTCAAAGAGAAGGGAAAGAATCCTTGGCCCCTTCTCTTCGCTGTCACCTCTCTCCTCTCCGGCTCTCCCTCTCTGCTCCTTAGTTTGACTGATGTGACGCGGCCAGGTAACAAAGTACCACGCCAACGAGTAGCCAATCTCAGAGGCCGGCGCCAGGTGATGTGAGCCCGGGAGATAATGTTCTGTTCAAGTGTCTCTCTGCGGGCTAGGAAAAGTTAATCGTTGCCGCTTGCGATTTTGATCGATGGCGTGTGGCAGATTGAGTCCTCAACCGAGCAAAGGCACAATAAATCCTGACTCAGAGAAACAGAGTTTGAGGCCTGTTGGGGAGTGACTGGAAAAGACAGCTATTGATTGGAGGTGGGCGGCAGGGGGGGGGAGGCGGCTAGCGGACCCAATTGGCCAAACAATAGTTTTGAACGCGCAACGCTGACTTAGCAGAAATATAAAGCGATTGAAGGCTGTGAAATAGAGGAGGGGAGGAAGGGGGAGAGAGAGAGATGAAGAGGGAGAGGAGAAGAGAGAGAGATGAAGAGGGAGAGGAGAAGAGAGAGAGATGAAGAGGGAGAGATGAAGAGGGAGAGGAGAAGAGAGAGAGATGAAGAGGGAGAGGAGAAGAGAGAGAGATGAAGAGGGAGAGGAGGAGAGAGAGAGATGAAGAGGGAGAGGAGGAGAGAGAGAGATGAAGAGGGAGAGGAGGAGAGAGAGAGATGAAGAGGGAGAGGAGGAGAGAGAGAGATGAAGAGGGAGAGGAGAAGAGAGAGAGATGAAGAGGGAGAGGAGGAGAGAGAGAGATGAAGAGGGAGAGGAGAAGAGAGAGAGATGAAGAGGAAGGGGGAGAGAGAGAGATGAAGAGGGAGAGGAGAAGAGAGAGAGATGAAGAGGGAGAGGAGGAGAGAGAGAGGAGGAGAGAGAGAGATGAAGAGGGAGAGGAGAAGAGAGAGAGATGAAGAGGGAGAGGAGGAGAGAGAGAGATGAAGAGGGAGAGGAGGAGAGAGAGAGATGAAGAGGGAGAGGAGGAGAGAGAGAGATGAAGAGGGAGAGGAGGAGAGAGAGAGGAGGAGAGAGAGAGATGAAGAGGGAGAGGAGAAGAGAGAGAGATGAAGAGGGAGAGGAGGAGAGAGAGAGATGAAGAGGGAGAGGAGGAGAGAGAGAGATGAAGAGGGAGAGGAGAGAGAGAGATGAAGAGGGAGAGGAGGAGAGAGAGAGATGAAGAGAGAGAGATGAAGAGGAAGAGGAGGAGAGAGAGAGATGAAGAGAGAGAGATGAAGAGGAAGAGGAGGAGAGAGAGAGATGAAGAGAGAGAGATGAAGAGGAAGAGGAGGAGAGAGAGAGATGAAGAGGAAGAGGAGGAGAGAGAGAGATGAAGAGAGAGAGATGAAGAGGAAGAGGAGGAGAGAGAGAGATGAAGAGAGAGAGATGAAGAGGAAGAGGAGGAGAGAGAGAGATGAAGAGGAAGAGGAGGAGAGAGAGAGATGAAGAGGGACCTTCATCTCAGCTGCACCTGAGCTCAATTTTCGAGTTTTATAGCAAAGGTTCTGAATACTTATGTACATATTTATGTTTATTATTTTTAATACATTTGCCCAAAATTCAGAAAACCTGTTTTATACTTTTGTCATTAGGGAGTAGTGTGCATGGATTATAAATAGTTTTTTTTCTTCATTTTAGAATCAGGCTGAAACGTAACAAAATGAGGAAGATATTCAAGGGGTCCTAATACCTTCTGAATGCACTGCATATATACACTATATATATATACAGTGGGGAGAACAAGTATTTGATACACTGCCGATTTTGCAGGTTTTCCTACTTACAAAGCATGTAGAGGTCTGTAATTTGTATCATAGGTACACTTCAACTGTGAGAGATGTAATCTAAAACAAAAATCCAGAAAATCACATTGTATGATTTTTAAGTAATTCATTTGCATTTTATTGCATGACATAAGTATTTGATCACTTACCAACCAGTAAGAATTCCGGCTCTCACAGACCTGTTCGTTTTTCTTTAAGAAGCCCTCCTGTTCTCCACTCATTACCTGTATTAACTGCACCTGTTTGAACTCGTTACCTGTATAAAAGACACCTGTCCACACACTCAATCAAACAGACTCCAACCTCTCCACAATGGCCAAGACCAGAGAGCTGTGTAGGGACATCAAGGATAAAATTGTAGACCTGCACAAGGCTGGGATGGGCTACAGGACAATAGGGAAGCAGCTTGGTGAGAAGGCAACAACTGTTGGCGCAATTATTAGAAAATGGAAGAAGTTCAAGATGATGGTCAATCACCCTCGGTCTGGGGCTCCATGCAAGATCTCACCTCGTGGGGCATCAATGATCATGAGGAAGGTGAGGGATCAGCCCAGAACTACACGGCAGGACCTGGTCAATGACCTGAAGAGAGCTGGGACCACAGTCTCAAAGAAAACCATTAGTAACACACTACGCCGTCATGGATTAAAATCCTGCAGCGCACGCAAGGTCCCCCTGCTCAAGCCAGCGCATGTCCAGGCCCGTCTGAAGTTTGCCAATGACCATCTGGATGATCCAGAGGAGGAATGGGAGAAGGTCATGTGGTCTGATGAGACAAAAATAGAGCTTTTTGCTCTAAACTCCACTCGCCGTGTTTGGAGGAAGAAGAAGGATGAGTACAACCCCAAGAACACCATCCCAACCGTGAAGCATGGAGGTGGAAACATCATTCTTTGGGGATGCTTTTCTGCAAAGGGGACAGGACGACTGCACCGTATTGAAGGGAGGATGGATGGGGCCATGTATTTCAAGATCTTGGCCAAAAGCCTCCTTCCCTCAGTAAGAGCATTGAAGATGGGTCGTGGCTGGGTCTTCCAGCATGACAACGACCCAAAACACACAGCCAGGGCAACTAAGGAGTGGCTCCGTAAGAAGCATCTCAAGGTCCTGGAGTGGCCTAGCCAGTCTCCAGACCTGAACCCAATAGAAAATCTTTGGAGGGAGCTGAAAGTCCGTATTGCCCAGCGACAGCCCCGAAACCTGAAGGATCTGGAGAAGGTCTGTATGGAGGAGTGGGCCAAAATCCCTGCTGCAGTGTGTGCAAACCTGGTCAAGAACTACAGGAAACGTATGATCTCTGTAATTGCAAACAAAGGTTTCTGTACCAAATATTAAGTTCTGCTTTTCTGATGTATCAAATACTTATGTCATGCAATAAAATGCAAATTAATTACTTAAAAATCATACAATGTGATTTTCTGGATTTTTGTTTTAGATTACATCTCTCACAGTTGAAGTGTACCTATGATAAAAATTACAGACCTCTACATGCTTTGTAAGTAGGACAACCTGAAAAATCGGCAGTGTATCAAATACTTGTTCTCCCCACTGTATATCCAGTCTCCGTCACATTACGGTGCCAGTCATTTGTCATGTGATTATCTATGACGGGGATCAGAGAAACATTACCAATGCTCTGTGTGCCATCTCAATGCCATGACGGTGCCAGTCATGGCATTGAGAAGAGGGAGAGGAGAAGAGGGAGAGTAGAAGAGCGAGAGGAGAAGAGGGAGCGGAGAAGAGGGAGCGGAGAAGAGGGAGAGGAGAAGAGGGAGAGGAGAAGAGGGAGAGGAGAAGAGAGAGAGGAGAAGAGAGAGAGGAGAAGAGGGAGAGGAGAAGAGGGAGAGGAGAAGAGAGAGAGGAGAAGAGAGAGAGGAGAAGAGGGAGAGGAGAAGAGGGAGAGGAGAAGAGAGAGAGGAGAAGAGGGAGCGGAGAAGAGGGAGCGGAGAAGAGGGAGAGGAGAAGAGGGAGAGGAGAAGAGGGAGAGGAGAAGAGAGAGAGGAGAAGAGAGAGAGGAGAAGAGGGAGAGGAGAAGAGGGAGAGGAGAAGAGAGAGAGGAGAAGAGGGAGCGGAGAAGAGGGAGTGGAGAAGAGGGAGAGGAGAAGAGGGAGAGGAGAAGAGGGAGAGGAGAAGAGAGAGGAGAAGAGAGAGAGGAGAAGAGGGAGAGGAGAAGAGGGAGAGGAGAAGAGAGAGAGGAGAAGAGGGAGAGGAGAAGAGGGAGAGGAGAAGAGAGAGAGGAGAAGAGAGAGCGGAGAAGAGGGAGCGGAGAAGAGGGAGAGGAGAAGAGAGAGAGGAGAAGAGGGAGCGGAGAAGAGAGAGAGGAGAAGAGGGAGAGGAGAAGAGGGAGAGGAGAAGAGGGAGAGGAGAAGAGAGAGAGGAGAAGAGGGAGCGGAGAAGGGAGAGAGGAGAAGAGGGAGAGGAGAAGAGGGAGTGGAGAAGAGGGAGAGGAGAAGAGGGAGCGGAGAAGAGAGAGAGGAGAAGAGGGAGAGGAGAAGAGGGAGTGGAGAAGAGGGAGAGGAGAAGAGGGAGAGGAGACGAGGGAGAGGAGAAGAGGGAGAGGAGAACTTCTGTCAGTGTTGTGGTTCTACACTGTCAACTCAACAACAAAAAACATTTGTGACAGTGTATCTGAATTTGCTAAGGCAGCATTCATTTTGCAGGTAGTTCAAATCATTTATTCAGGTTGAAAGACAATGATGCGTTTCGAACAAAGGTCTTTGTCGAATGCTCTGAAAATTGACCTTAAGTTGCTATAGTATAATAATGGTCTCCTCGTCTGTATTAAGGTGCTATACTATAATAACAGTTTAAAACTAAAAACAAAACATGATTCCACCTTTATTTAACCAGGTAGGCCAGTTGAGAACAAGTTCTCATTTACAACTGCGACCTGGCCAAGATAAAGCAAAGCAGTTCGACACAAACAACACAGAGTTACACATGGAATAAACAAATGTACAGTCAATAACACAATAGAAAAGTCTATATACAGTGTGTGCAAATGGAGTAAGGAGGTAAGGCAATAAATAGGCCAATAGTGACAAAGTAATTACAATTTATCAATTTACACTGGAGTGATAGATGTGCAGATGAGGATGTGCAAGTAGAAATACTGGTGTGCAAAAGAGCAAAAACAGTAAAAAAAACAGTATGGGGATGATGGGCTATTTACAGATGGGCTATGTACAGGTGCAGCGATCGGTAAGCTGCTCAGATAGCTGATGTTTAAAGCTACTGAGGGAGATATAAGTCTCCAACTTCAGCTATTTTTGCAATTCGTTCCAGTCATCGGCAGCAGAGAACTGGAAGGAAAGGAGGCCAAAATAGGTGTTGGCTTTGGGGGGTGACCAGTGAGAAATACCTGCTGGATATATTGCTCACTTTGCGTTAAAATAAGTACCTCTTACAATAAACGGCTTCAGGATGGTAGAGTTTTTATTAGACAATTATAACAGACAATCCCTACTCAGACTCAATATCGCAATAATATGCAGGATGATGGGAGAGAGGTCGAAAGAAAGGGAGATAGAGAGTGAGTGATTAGATGTATATATATATAGAGAGACAGAGCAAATGAGTGAGACAGCAATAGAGTTAGAGACAGAGAGAAAAGATAGATTAACATGGATAGAGAAAGAGCACAAGAGACAGAAAGAAATATAGATGAGAGTGGAAGAGAGAGAGAGAGAGAGAGAGAGAGAGAGAGAGAGAGAGAGAGAGAGAGAGAGAGAGAGAGAGAGAGAGAGAGAGAGAGAGAGAGAGAGAGAGAGAGAGAGAGATAAGTTATTGGAGTCGGTGACAGAGTATGTGACCAGCCTACCAATGCCTCTATGAATTATGGGAAAACCTCAGCAGCAAAACGCTTATTTAAGTCCAGTCTTTGAGAAATCGTTCAGTCAAAGCCCTGGTGTAGAATACAGCCCTGGTGTAGAGTACAGCCCTGTCTAGCCCTGGTGTAGAGTACAGCCCTGGTCTAGAGTACAACCCTGGTGTAGAGTACAGCCCTGGTGTAGAGTACAGCCCTGGTGTAGAGTACAGCCCTGGTGTAGAGTACAGCCCTGGTTTAGAGTACAGCCCTGTGTAGCCCTGGTGTAGAGTACAGCCCTGTCTAGCCCTGGTGTAGAGTACAGCCCTGGTGTATTTAACTAACTACTTAACTAACTATTTTACTAACTATTTAACTAACTATTTAACTAACTATTTAACTAACTACTTAGCTTAACTATTTAACTAACTATTTCACTAACTACTTAATTAACTATTTAACTAACTATTTAATTAACTATTTAACTAACTACTTAAGTAACTATTTAACTAACTATTTAACTAACTACTTAACTAACGATTTAACTAACAATTTAACTAACTACTTTACTAACTATTTAACTAACTATTTAACTAACTATTTAACTAAATATTTAACTAAATGTTTAACTAACTATTTAACTAAATAGTTAACTAACTATTTAACTAACGATTTAACTAACTATTTAACGAACTATTTAACTAATATTTAACTAATTATTTAACTAACTATGTAATTAACTATTTAACTAACTACTTAACTAACTATTTAACTAACTATTTAACTAACGATTTAACTAACTACTTAACTAACTATTTAACTAACTATTTAACTAACTACTTAACTAACTATTTAACTAACTACTTAACAAACTACTTAACAAACTATTTAACTAACTATTTGTGTCTTCCCTGTAAAACATTTTAAAAATCAGAAATGATGGCTGGATTCACAAGATGTGTATCTTTCATCTGGTGTCTTGGACTTGTGATTTAATGATATTTAGATGCTAGTATTTACTTGTGACGCTATGCTAGGCTATGCTAGTCAGCTTTTTTACTGATGGGGGTGCTCCCGGATCCGGGTTTGGGAGGAATTAGAGGTTAACATCTGCTAAACATGTGTATGTGACCAATAACATTTGATTTGATTTGATTTGATTCATGCAGCTTCGGGGCCTCTGAACCCGTCAGTCAGTACCGTCTAAACCCGTAAAATATGGAATCAAGATCTGGGCTACTTCCTCATATGCGTGGAACTTTTAAGTGTATACGGGGAATCCAGATGGAGGAGCCCCTGAGAAGAACCAAGGGATGCGGGTTGTCCTGGACGTGACACAGGGTCTCCGTGGCCACAATATCACATGCAATCACTTTTTTACTTCTCACAAGCTGGGACAGGAGCTCCTCAAGAGGAAGCTGATGATGGGACAGGAGCTCCTCAAGAGGAAGCTGACGATGGTAGGAACAGTACGGAAAAAACAAGCCAGAGCTCCCAGCTCAGCTGTTGAATACACTGAAGAGGCCTATCAATCAGAGCGGCAGGTAGCCTAGTGGTCAGAGCGTTGGACTTCTAACCGAAAGGTTGCAAAATCGAATCCCTGAGCTGACAAGGTAAAAACCTGTCGTACTGCCCCTTAACAAGGCAGTTAACCCACTGTTCCTAGGCCGTCATTGAAAATAAGAATGTGTTCTTAACTGACTTAATACATAAATATATTATTGTGTTCAAGGCGTATCAAAGTGCCAAAAAAAAGGCGAAAATCTGGTACTGAGTATGTTGCATAGGGATGGGAGAATCTGTGGCTGGGAACATCAAAAACCAGAAATCGTAACGGATTACAAAAGGAGGGGTGGACAATTTAGACAACCCTGGTTACTGGCTACAGCTGCAAAAGAAGAACCCTACGCTGGCATCTTGTAATATTCTTCATCATCTTGGACAACGCATTTGTCATCTGGACGGCGTTGAACCCAGATTGGAACAGAGGGAAGCTCCAGAGGAGACGGATCTTTCTCGAGGAGCTGGGCAAGTCGTTGGTAAGACCTCAAATCCAGAGGAGGCAACATATCCCAAGGACCCCAGATTCTGCAGCCATGGTGAGGAGGATTCAGGAGGAGGATGCTGGTGTCACATCCGCCCCGACCCACAGAACCAACAACTCCAATACAGGAAGTAAGTGTGAGTGATGTTGTTGCATGTGTGTGTGTGTGTGTGTGTGTGTGTGTGTGTGTGTGTGTGTGTGTGTGTGTGTGTGTGTGTGTGTGTGTGTGTGTGTGTGTGTGTGTGTGTGTGTGTGTGTGTGTGTGTGTGTGTGTGTGTGTGTGTGTGTGTGTGTGTGTGTGACTCTCCTTCCTTGGCCTGCTGTAACTATATATGTGAGTGAGATGTTAGTAAAACTCCTGAACTACAGTGGGGAGAACAAGTATTTGATACACTGCCGATTTTGCAGGTTTTCCTACTTAGAAAGCATGTAAAGGTCTGTAATTTTTATCATAGGTACACTTCAACTGTGAGAGACGGAATCTAAAACAAAAATCCAGAAAATCACATTGTATGATTTTTAAATAATTAATTTGCATTTTATTGCATGACATAAGTATTTGATCACCTACCAACCAGTAAGAATTCCGGCTCTCACAGACCTGTTAGTTTTTCTTTAAGAAGCCCTCCTGTTCTCCACTCATTACCTGTATTAACTGCACCTGTTTGAACTCGTTACCTGTATAAAAGACACCTGTCCACACACTCAATCAAACAGACTCCAACCTCTCCACAATGGCCAAGACCAGAGAGCTGTGTAAGGACATCAGGGATACAATTGTAGACCTGCACAAGGCTGGGATGGGCTACAGGACAATAGGCAAGCAGCTTGGTGAGAAGGCAACAACTGTTGGCGCAATTATTAGAAAATGGAAGAAGTTCAAGATGACGGTCAATCACCCTCGGTCTGGGGCTCCATGCAAGATCTCACCTTGTGGGGCATCAATGATCATGAGGAAGGTGAGGGATCAGCCCAGAACTACACGGCAGGACCTGGTCAATGACCTGAAGAGAGCTGGGACCACAGTCTCAAAGAAAACCATTAGTAACACACTACGCCGTCATGGATTAAAATCCTGCAGCGCACGCAAGGTCCCCCTGCTCAAGCCAGCGCATGTCCAGGCCGTCTGAAGTTTGCCAATGACCATCTGGATGATCCAGAGGAGGAATGGGAGAAGGTCATGTGGTCTGATGAGACGAAAATAGAGCTTTTTGGTCTAAACTCCACTCGCCGTGTTTGGAGGAAGAAGAAGGATGAGTACAACCCCAAGAACACCATCCCAACCGTGAAGCATGGAGGTGGAAACATCATTCTTTGGGGATGCTTTTCTGCAAAGGGGACAGGACGACTGCACCGTATTGAGGGGAGGATGGATGGGGCCATGTATCGCGAGATCTTGGCCAACAACCTCCTTCCCTCAGTAAGAGCATTGAAGATGGGTCGTGGCTGGGTCTTCCAGCATGACAACGACCCGAAACACACAGCCAGGGCAACTAAGGAGTGGCTCCGTAAGAAGCATCTCAAGGTCCTGGAGTGGCCTAGCCAGTCTCCAGACCTGAACCCAATAGAAAATCTTTGGAGGGAGCTGAAAGTCCGTATTGCCCAGTGACAGACCCAAAACCTGAAGGATCTGGAGAAGGTCTGTATGGAGGAGTGGGCCAAAATCCCTGCTGCAGTGTGTGCAAACCTGGTCAAGAACTACAGGAAACGTATGATCTCTGTAATTGCAAACAAAGGTTTCTGTACCAAATATTAAGTTCTGCTTTTCTGATGTATCAAATACTTATGTCATGCAATAAAATGCAAATGAATTACTTAAAAATCATACAATGTGATTTTCTGGATTTTTGTTTTAGATTCCGTCTCTCACAGTTGAAGTGTACCTATGATAAAAATTACAGACCTCTACATGCTTTGTAAGTAGGAAAAATGGCAAAATCAGCAGTGTATCAAATACTTGTTCTCCCCACTGTAAGTGTTTTCATCATTCTAGATTGCAGCCGGTAGCAACAAGAAGAATCTCTGTGATGTGTGTGGAGCCAGGAAGGACAGGAAGACACAGACCACATGCATACAGAGTATAAAAAACATTTGCAACACACACACAGTAAAACTCTGTCCTTCATGTGGTGTGTCCACCGGCCTTAATTGGTGTTCAACGCGGCTCATTTATCATTTCCATAAAATACTGTATGTAAAAATTGTCCTTCCAATTTCTTCAGTTCAAAGCAATAAACATCAACAGTGATGAAAACCTGGTTTCATTTATATTTGGTCAAGATAAACATGATTTATTCCAGCCATGTCTTGATTATAATAGATTTTTGTTTAGAGAAAACACACACAAAAAAACAAACAAATAGCACGTTGATTGATAAATGTGATGTAGCAGGTAAATGTAAAATATTAACTGTCTAAGTATACTGTCTATATTAACCATGTATACTGTCTATATTAACCATGTATACTGTCTATATTAACCATGTATACTGTCTATATTAACCATGTATACTGTCTATATTAACCATGCTGTCTATATTAACCATGTATACTGTCTATATTAACCATGCTGTCTATATTAACCATACTGTCTATATTAACCATGCTGTCTATATTAACCATACGGTCTATATTAACCATATGATGTCTATATTAACCATGTATACTGTCTATATTAACCATGTATACTGTCTATATTAACCATGTATACAGTCTATATTAACCATGTATACAGTCTATATTAACCATGTATACTGTCTATATTAACCATGTATACTGTCTATATTAACCATGTATACTGTATAGTGTCTATATTAACCATGTATACAGTCTATATTAACCATGTATACTGTCTATATTAACCATGTATACTGTCTATATTAGCCATGTATACTGTATAGTGTCTATATTAACCATGTATACAGTCTATATTAACCATGTATACTGTCTATATTAACCATGTATACAGTCTATATTAACCATGTATACAGTCTATATTAACCATGTATACTGTCTATATTAACCATGTATACTGTCTATATTAACCATGTATACTGTATAGTGTCTATATTAACCATGTATACTGTCTATATTAACCATGTATACTGTCTATATTAGCCATGTATACTGTATAGTGTCTATATTAACCATGTATACAGTCTATATTAACCATGTATACTGTCTATATTAGCCATGTATACTGTATAGTGTCTATATTAACCATATGTATGCTGTCAATATTACTTGTAATTGATATAAGTTATCTAGTACGAAGTATTTTTACGTTACCGTGGGGTAGCACAGATAACAGTCTATAACTTGGGTGGCTGGAGTCTTTGACAATTCTATGGGCCTTCCTCTGTCACCGCCTGGTAAAGGGGCTCTGTGTTGCAGGGAGCTTGGCCCCAGTGATGTACTGGGCCCTACGCACTACCCTCTGTAGTGCCTTGCGGTAGGATGTCAAGCAGTTGCCATACCAAGCGGTGATGCAACCAGTCAAGAAGTTCTCGATGGTGCTACTGTAGACCTTTTTGAGGATCTGAGGGTCCATACTAAATCGTTTCAGCCTCCTGAGTGGGAAGAGGTGTTGTCGTGCCCTCTTCACAACTGTGTTGGTGTGTTTGGACCATGATAGATTCTGATTGATGAGGACACGGAGGAACTTGAAGCTCTCGACCTGCTCCACTACAGCCCTTTCGATGTGATTGGGGGCGTGCTCGGCCCTCCATTGCCTGTAGTCCACGATCAGCTCCTTTGTCTTGCTGACGTTGAGGGACAGGTAGTTGTCCTAGTACCACGCTGACAGGTCTCTGACCTCCTCCCTGTAGGCCGTCTCATCGTCGTTGGTGATCAGGCCTACCGTCATCGTCTGCTAACTTAATGATGGTGTTGGATTCATGGGTGAACAGGGAGTACAGGAAGGGACTAAACACGCACCCCTGAGGCACCCCGACGTTAAGGGTCAGCGTGGCGGATGTGTCGTTGCCTACCCTCATCACCTCACATCACTTCCCATCAGGAAGTCCAGAATCCAGTTGCAGTAGTGTATTCAGGGGTAAACGCAAGGTGGTTTGGGACGGTACGCCGTAACCGGTAAAAATGTGCCTATCATAATAATTAAAACAAAATGTTAAGAAAACTGTTGGTTATTAGACCACTTTGTATTATTACTGCATGTCAGAGGCATGAAACATTAGCGAATCGACGTGAAAACGGGTGGTATCAGCCTACGCTTCAAAATTCTAATTACATTTGCCAAATGTAATTACACTTTTTGGTGTTTTTGTGTAACTTACGTCTCTTTCCATTCACCAATTCTACGTTCACCCCTGACTCTACTCCCACTCCTAAGTGTCCCTCCTGAGAGGAACAGGCATAGAGGTCTATCTACACTGCAGGGTGTTTTCACGTATAAGAATATGTTGTAGATAAATACACAGCGGAGAGGATGAGAGGACGAGAGGATGAGAGGACGAGAGGACGAGAGGATGAGAGGACGAGAGGATGAGAGGACCAGAGTACTAAAAACTAAACAGAGTACTAACGGTCAACAGGGTAAGTGGGTTTTCAGTTCAACAGCTGTTTAGAATCTGTGGAATGTCAGTCCTGAACTCAGAGCTACGTGTGCTATGTTCTGTACATTGAGTCTGGAGCAGGATACTTGTTATTTGGCCATTGGCCCTGTTGTACTGGAAGGACTTCTGATTAGTCAACCCCAGGCTAGGGTTGGGGGGGGGGGGGATATACATGTCATTCTATTGCTTTATTCTGTGGAGAAAAGCTGAGGACAGGGGAGACTGAACATCTGCCATCTACTTCCTAGCATAACATATTTGATTTGTCCTTTTCAAATGAATTAATTCTTTCTCCCCCCTGATTTGCGTTGGGATTTGTGTTATTGAAGAATAACACCAACTCCTAACACAAGTATACACCTGTCTCTCCCGAGAGGAACAGGGATAGAGGTCTGTCTGCACTGCAGGGTGTATACACTAACACCTGGACATGACAAAGCTTTACTCCAGCCGACCAGGTTTAAAGGGAAGAGAAAGAGAGAGGGGAGCAGGAGAGATGAAGAGAGAGAGCGAGAGAGAGGGGGAGAGGGAGAAGACGTGGCAGAGAGAGAGAGAGAGGGAGAGAGAGAGAGAGAGAGAGAGAGGGGGAGAGGGAGAAGACGTGGCAGAGAGAGAGAGAGAGAGTTGGAGAAGATGTTGGAGAGAGAGAGAGAGAGGGAGAAGATATGGGAGAGAGAGAGAGAGAGCGAGAGAGAGAGAGATAAAAAGATAGAGGGAGAAGACGTAGGAGAGAGAGAGATCAGCATTCTCTAGAGTACTTTGCTTTCTCACTGACAGTGAGAGAAGTTATCTAGGACTATATATATGGATCATGAGATAGGACCATATCTAGGACTATATATACAGTGGGGAGAACAAGTATTTGATACACTGCCGATTTTGCAGGTTTTCCTACTTACAAAGCATGTAGAGGTCTGTAATTTTTATCATAGATACACTTCAACTGTGAGAGACGGAATCTAAAACAAAAATCCAGAAAATCACATTGTATGATTTTTAAGTAATTAATTTGCATTTTATTGCATGACATAAGTATTTGATCACCTACCAATCAGTAAGAATTCCGGCTCTCACAGACCTGTTAGTTTTTCTTTAAGAAGCCCTCCTGTTCTTCACTCATTACCTGTATTAACTGCACCTGTTTGAACTCGTTACCTGTATGAAAGACACCTGTCCACACACTCAATCAAACAGACTCCAACCTCTCCACAATGGCCAAGACCAGAGAGCTGTGTAAGGACATTAGGGATACAATTGTAGGCCTGCATAAGGCTGGGATGGGCTACAGGACAATAGGCAAGCAGCTTGGTGAGAAGGCAACAACTGTTGGCGCAATTATTAGAAAATGGAAGAAGTTCAAGATGACGGTCAATCACCCTCGGTCTGGGGCTCCATGCAAGATCTCACCTCGTGGGGCATCAATGATCATGAGGAAGGTGAGGGATCAGCCCAGAACTACACGGCAGGACCTGGTCAATGACCTGAAGAGAGCTGGGACCACAGTCTCAAAGAAAACCATTAGTAACACACCATGCCGTCATGGATTAAAATCCTGCAGCGCACGCAAGGTCCCCCTGCTCAAGCCAGCGCATGTCCAGGCCCGTCTGAAGTTTGCCAATGACCATCTGGATGATCCAGAGGAGGAATGGGAGAAGGTCATGTGGTCTGATGAGACAAAAATAGAGCTTTTTGGTCTAAACTCCACTCGCCGTGTTTGGAGGAAGAAGAAGGATGAGTACAACCCCAAGAACACCATCCCAACCGTGAAGCATGGAGGTGGAAACATCATTCTTTGGGGATGCTTTTCTGCAAAGGGGACAGGACGACTGCACCGTATTGAGGGGAGGATGGATGGGGCCATGTATCGCGAGATCTTGGCCAACAACCTCCTTCCCTCAGTAAGAGCATTGAAGATGGGTCGTGGCTGGTTCTTCCAGCATGACAACGACCCGAAACACACAGCCAGGGCAACTAAGGAGTGGCTCCGTAAGAAGCATCTCAAGGTCCTGGAGTGGCCTAGCCAGTCTCCAGACCTGAACCCAATAGAAAATCTTTGGAGGGAGCTGAAAGTCCGTATTGCCCAGCGACAGCCCCGAAACCTGAAGGATCTGGAGAAGGTCTGTATGGAGGAGTGGGCCAAAATCCCTGCTGCAGTGTGTGCAAACCTGGTCAAGAACTACAGGAAACGTATGATCTCTGTAATTGCACACAAAGGTTTCTGTACCAAATATTAAGTTCTGCTTTTCTGATGTATCAAATACTTATGTCATGCAATAAAATGCAAATTATTTACTTAAAAATCATACAATGTGATTTTCTGGATTTTTGTTTTAGATTCCGTCTCTCACAGTTGAAGTGTACCTATGATAAAAATTACAGACCTCTACATGCTTTGTAAGTAGGAAAACTTGCAAAATCGGCAGTGTATCAAATACTTGTTCTCCCCACTGTATATGGATCATGAGATAGGACCATATATAGGACTATATATATGGATCATGAGATAGGACCAGATCTAGGACTATATATATGGATCATGAGATAGGACCATATATAGGACTATATATATGGATCATGAGATAGGACCATATCTAGGACTATATATATGGATCATGAGATAAGACCATATCTAGGACTATATATATCGATCATGAGATAGGACCATATCTAGGACTATATATATGGATCATGAGATAGGACCAGATCTAGGACTATATATATGGATCATGAGATAGGACCATATATAGGACTATATATATGGATCATGAGATAGGACCAGATCTAGGACTATATATATGGATCATGAGATAGGACCATATCTAGGACTATATATATGGATCATGAGATAGGACCATATCTAGGACTATATATATGGATCATGAGATAGGACCATATCTAGGACTATATATATGGATCATGAGATAGGACCATATCTAGGACTATATATATGGATCATGAGATAGGACCATATCTAGGACTATATATATGGATCATCAGATAGGACCATATCTAGGACTATATATATGGATCATGAGATAGGACCAGATCTAGGACTATATATATGGATCATGAGATAGGACCAGATCTAGGACTATATATATGGATCATGAGATAGGACCATATCTAGGACTATATATATGGATCATGAGATAGGACCAGATCTAGGACTATATATATGGATCATGAGATAGGACCATATCTAGGACTATATATATTGATCATGAGATAGGACCAGATCTAGGACTATATATATGGATCATGATATAGGACCATATCTAGGACTATATATATGGATCATGAGATAGGACCAGATCTAGGACTATATATATGGATCATGAGATAGGACCATATCTAGGACTATATATATTGATCATGAGATAGGACCAGATCTAGGACTATATATATGGATCATGAGATAGGACCATATCTAGGACTATATATATGGATCATGAGATAGGACCAGATCTAGGACTATATATATGGATCATGAGATAGGACCATATCTAGGACTATATATATGGATCATGAGATAGGACCAGATCTAGGACTATATATATGGATCATGAGATAGGACCAGATCTAGGACTATATATATGGATCATGAGATAGGACCAGATCTAGGACTATATATATGGATCATGAGATAGGACCATATCTAGGACTATATATATGGATCATGAGATAGGACCATATCTAGGACTATATATATGGATCATGAGATAGGACCATAGCTAGAACCAGTCATTTGAAAGTGTGTTCTACTGCCAACCGATTTGTTCGTCTACAGTACCTCAACTAAAAATACATTGTCATTGCAACAGAATATCAGTAACACTTCATTTGAAGGTCACTAAATATGAAGTGCTTATGAATCATTCTTCACCTACCTATTAAACACGCAATGAATGACATCTCAAGGAAAATTCAGTCAGGCAAACCCACTAACCCAGTCATTTAAATAATTACATTCATACATTAACACGTCTCAGAGCCCCATTCCCTTAAACAGCTCAAAACCCCCAGGGATAGTAGTAACAACCCCCAGGGATAGTAGTAACAACCCCCAGGGATAGTAGTAACAACCCCCAGGGATAGTAGTAACAGCCCCCAGGGATAGTAGTAACAACCCCCAGGGATAGTAGTAACAACCCCCAGGGATAGTAGTAACAACCCCCGGGGATAGTAGTTACAACCCCCAGGGATAGTAGTTACAACCCTCAGAGATATTAGTAACAACCCCCAGGGATAGTAGTAACAACCCCCAGGGATAGTAGTAACAGCCCCCAGGGATAGTAGTAACAACCCCCAGGGATAGTAGTAACAACCCCCAGGGATAGTAGTAACAACCCCCGGGGATAGTAGTTACAACCCCCAGGGATAGTAGTTACAACCCTCAGAGATATTAGTAACAACCCCCAGGGATAGTAGTTACAACCCCCAGGGATAGTAGTTACAACCCCCAGGGATAGGAGTAACACCCCCCAGGATAGTAGTTACAACCCCCAAGGATAGTAGTAACAACCCCCAGGGATAGTAGTAACAACCCCCAAGGTTAGGAGTTTACACCCCCCAGGATAGTAGTAACAACCCCCAGGGATAGTAGTTACAACCCCCAGGGATAGTAGTAACAACCCCCAGGGATAGTAGTTACAACCCCCAAGGATAGTAGTAACAACCCCCAAGGATAGTAGTAACAACCCCCAAGGTTAGGAGTTTACACCCCCCAGGATAGTAGTAACAACCCCCAGGGATAGTAGTTACAACTCCCAGGGATAGTAGTTACACCACTATATGACAGTTTGCAAAGCAGTCTGCAGCAACAACTAAATTACAAGTCAAATGGCTGTGAGTTTCACTTTGTGCCAAGGTGATCGAATGAGAATCCAGCACCATGCACTCAACGCTAAATTGGCTAGCATTGTGCGTTATTTACATTGGCTCAGAGTGGGAGGAAATAAGTGTGTATAAAAACACTATAGTGGTAGAATATTCTGTTCCCTCGGGTTAGAGAAACTATAATTGGTAGACTAATGTGTTACCTCAGAATCAGAATCAAATCAAAGTTTATTTGTCACGTGAGCTGAATACAACAGGTGTAGACCTTACAGTGAAATGCTTACTTACAGGCTCTAACCAATAGTGCAAAACATTTTATTAGGTGAACAATAGGTAAGTAAAGAAATAAAACAACAGTAAAAAGACAGGTTATATACAGCAGCGAGGCTATAAAAGTAGCGAGGCTACATGCAGACACCGGTTAGTCAGGCTGATTGAGGTAGTAGACTAATGTGTTCCTACATGATAGAGAACGTGTAATGGTAAAAAATATAACTATAATGGTAGAATAATGTGTTACCTCAGGTTAGAGGCACTATAATGGTAGAATAATGTTTTACCTCAAGTTTGAGGCACTATAATGGTAGAATAATGTGTTACCCCAAGTTTGAGGCACTACAATGGTAGGTGATGGGTCCTGGATACATACTGAGGTCTGGGGTCTAGGATGTCTGTTACACTGCCTGGTTAACAGAACACATAATGGGGTCTAGTGTTTAGTTACCTGAATAGTGATGCTAGTCCCCTTACTGTCTAGTTACCTGAATAGTGATGCTAGTCCCCTTACTGTCTAGTTACCTGAATAGTGATGCTAGTCCCCTTACTGTCTAGTTACCTGAGTAGTGATGCTAGTCCACTTACCATTTAGTTACCTGAATAGTGATGCTAGTCCCCTTACTGTTTAGTTACCTGAATAGTGATGCTAGTCTCCTTACTGTTTAGTTACCTGAATAGTGATGCTAGTCCCCTTAATGTTTAGTTACCTGAGTAGTGATGCTAGTCCCCTTACTGTTCTCTCTCCTTCCATTACCTCTCTATTCCTTTCCATTCTCTCTCCTCTTTTATTCTCTCTCTCCTTCCATTCTCTCTCTCTCCTTCCAATCTTTCTCTCTCCTTCCATTCTCTCTCTCTCTCCTTCAATTCTCTCTCTCTCTCCTTCCAATCTCTCTCTCTCCTTCCAATCTCT
>NC_092111.1:43746102-43768602 GCF_045679555.1 Salvelinus alpinus | reverse complement strand
AGTGAAGAACAAACACCACTGTAAATACAACCCATATTTATGTTTATTTATTTTAACTTGTGTGCTTTAACCATTTGTACATTGTTACAACACTGCATATATATAATATGACATTTGTAATGTCTTTATTGTTTTGAAACTTCTGTATGTGTAATGTTTACTGTTCATTTTTATTGTTTATTTGACTTTTGTATATTACCTACCTCACTTGCTTTGGCAATGTTAACACATGTTTCCCATGCCAATAAAGCCCCTTGAATTGAATTGAATTGAATTGAGAGAGAGAGAGAGAGAGAGAGAGAGAGAGAGAGAGAGAGAGAGAGAGAGAGAGAGAGAGAGAGAGAGAGAGAGAGAGAGAGACAGAGAGAGAGAGAGAGAGAGACAGAGAGAGAGAGACAGAGAGAGAGAGAGAGAGAGAGAGAGAGAGAGAGAGAGAGAGGCAGAGAGAGAGGGAGGGAGAGAGAGACAGAGAGAGAGAGAGAGAGAGAGAGAGAGAGAGAGAGAGAGAGAGAGAGAGAGAGAGAGAGAGAGAGAGAGAGAGAGAGAGAGAGAGAGACAGAGAGAGAGAGAGAGAGAGACAGAGAGAGAGAGACAGAGAGAGAGAGAGAGAGAGAGAGAGAGAGAGAGAGAGAGGCAGAGAGAGAGGGAGAGAGAGACAGAGAGAGAGAGAGAGAGAGAGAGAGAGAGAGAGAGAGAGAGAGAGAGAGAGAGAGAGAGAGAGAGAGAGAGAGAGTAATCAAACCGACACGCACAAGTTAGACAAACTTTTTAGCCTTGACAGTTTATCTATCATCTCATCAGTGTCTGTTTTGACTGCATTACATGGATGTAAAGAAGCCAGTTACACTAACCAGCTAAGTTAGCTAGCATGGCTAATTGAGGCTATTTTGTTGAGCTTCGTGTCCTTGTCATACATCAACTCCATTCAGATGAAACAACAGTCTACCGATTGGTTGATCATCTACTCCTTCTCCTTTAGCCAACTTCATTGTGTGATTTAAATTCCATTTGGCATTGGTTACAAATCACCCAAATCACTTGCTGCACATGAAGCCTGTATGATAGTACTGTACATGAAGCCTGTATAGATAGTACTACACATGAAGCCTGTATGATAGTACTACACATGAAGCCTGTATGATAGTACTGTACATGAAGCCTGTATGATAGTACTACACATGAAGCCTGTATGATAGTACTACACATGAAGCCTGTATGATAGTACGACACATGAAGCCTGTATAATAGTACTGTACATGAAGCCTGTATAGATAGTACTACGAATGATGCCTGTACTACACACGAAGCCTGTATGATAGTACTACACATGAAGCCTGTATGATAGTACTACACATGAAGCCTGTATGATAGTACTGTACATGAAGCCTGTATGATAGTACTACACATGAAGCCTGTATGATAGTACTGCACATGAAGCCTGTATGATAGTACTACACATGAAGCCTGTATGAATGTACTACACATGAAGCCTGTATGATAGTACTACACATGAAGCCTGTATGAATGTACTACACATGAAGCCTGTATGATAGTACTACACATGAAGCCTGTATGATAGTACTGCACATGAAGCCTGTATGATAGTACTACACACGAAGCCTGTATGATAGTACTACACATGAAGCCTGTATGATAGTACTACACATGAAGCCTGTATGATAGTACTACACATGAAGCCTGTATGATAGTACTACACATGAAGCCTGTATGACAGTACTACACATGAAGCCTGTATGATAGTACTACACATGAAGCCTATATGATAGTACTACACATGAAGCCTGTATGATAGTACTACACATGAAGCCTGTATGAATGTACTACACATGAAGCCTGTATAGATAGTACTACACATGAAGCCTGTATGACAGTACTACACATGAAGCCTGTATGATAGTACTACACACGAAGCCTGTATGATAGTACTACACATGAAGCCTGTATGAATGTACTACACATGAAGCCTGTATGATAGTACTACACATGAAGCCTGTATGATAGTACTACACACGAAGCCTGTATGATAGTACTACGAATGATGCCTGTATGATAGTACTACACATGAAGCCTGTATGATAGTACTACACATGAAGCCTGTATGATAGTACTACACATGAAGCCTGTATAGATAGTACTACACATGAAGCCTGTATGATAGTACTACACATGAAGCCTGTATAGATAGTACTACACATGAAGCCTGTATGATAGTACTACACATGAAGCCTGAATAGATAGTACTACACATGAAGCCTGTATGATAGTACTACACATGAAGCCTGTATGATAGTACTACACACGAAGCCTGTATGATAGTACTACGAATGATGCCTGTATGATAGTACTGAACAAGAAGCCTGTATAGATAGTCCTGTACATGAAGCCTGTATGATAGTACTGTACATGAAGCCTGTATGACAGTACTACACATGAAGCCTGTATGATAGTACTACACATGAAGCCTGTATGATAGTACTACACATGAAGCCTGTATGACAGTACTACACATGAAGCCTGTATGATAGTACTACACATGAAGCCTGTATGACAGTACTACACATGAAGCCTGTATGATAGTACTACACATGAAGCCTGTATGATAGTACTACACATGAAGCCTGTATGACAGTACTACACATGAAGCCTGTATGATAGTACTACACATGAAGCCTGTATGATAGTACTACACATGAAGCCTGTATGATAGTACTACACACGAAGCCTGTATGATAGTACTACACATGAAGCCTGTATGATAGTACTACACATGAAGCCTGTATAGATAGTACTACACATGAAGCCTGTATGATAGTACTACACATGAAGCCTGTATGATAGTACTGTACATGAAGCCAGTATAGATAGTACTGTACATGAAGCCTGTATGATAGTACTACACATGAAGCCTGTATGATAGTACTGTACATGAAGCCTGTATGATAGTACTACACATGAAGCCTGTATGATAGTACTACACATGAAGCCTGTATAGATAGTACTACACATGAAGCCTGTATGATAGTACTGTACATGAAGCCAGTATAGATAGTACTGTACATGAAGCCTGTATGATAGTACTACACATGAAGCCTGTATGATAGTACTGTACATGAAGCCTGTATGATAGTACTACACATGAAGCCTGTATGATAGTACTGTACATGAAGCCTGTATGATAGTACTACACATGAAGCCTGTATAGATAGTACTACACATGAAGCCTGTATGATAGTACTACACATGAAGCCTGTATGATAGTACTACACATGAAGCCTGTATGATAGTACTACACATGAAGCCTGTATGATAGTACTACACATGAAGCCTGTATGATAGTACTACACATGAAGCCTGTATGATAGTACTACACATGAAGCCTGTATGATAGTACTACACATGAAGCCTGTATGATAGTACTACACATGACGCCTGTATGATAGTACTACACATGAAGCCTGTATAGATAGTACTACACATGAAGCCTGTATGATAGTACTACACATGAAGCCTGTATGATAGTACTACACATGAAGCCTGTATGATAGTACTACACATGAAGCCTGTATGATAGTACTACACATGAAGCCTGTATGATAGTACTACACATGAAGCCTGTATGATAGTACTACACATGAAGCCTGTATGATAGTACTACACATGAAGCCTGTATGATAGTACTGCACATGAAGCCTGTATGATAGTACTCCTTTGCTTTGATTGACAGTCTATAACAAGTTAAACACCTGATATCTCCCGGTAAGTATTTGTTTTATGTGTTCTCACTCATAAAAACTGAGTCATATCAGTAGAAACCTGAGTGTCCCGTCTCGGGCTGACGCATCGGCGTAGATGGCACCAAGAAAGAGGCTAGTAAACATCCACGTCTACCTTATTGACTATTTAATGCCGTGGTGAATGCGCCCACTTTCAGGTGTTAACTTTTATCCTCGCTTCATTTTTCGACACGCATTACGCATCATGGCACGGCGGCCAATATTGCATGGTGTAGCGCGTGATGCTTTGGCTCCGTACGCATCACCTCGGTGTATGTAGTGATATGACGTGGCTGTATGTCCGGTATCATCTGGGCATTCCTTCCACAGCGTCTGCTGCAGCGTTGCAGTACCATGGCAAATCATTTTAGGATAACAGTAAGCCAGTTTCTGTGCGTTATCATACATGTTGTACACAGTGCAAATGCAGTCATCTTATACCCTCAGGTAGCTCACTGAGCTGGACTCGTATCTATCAACTTGTGGTGCGCTTAAACGTTACATGAATTGTCAGCAGTCGAACAGCGGAATATCTTGTGCTACTCCTACCCTGTCGTTTGTTAAACATTACTGTCTGTTTTCATCACTAGCATATATTCCAAGGAGTACAGCCACATTTTTTAATTATACTTCTCCTTATACCCTAACCTTTCTTCCTCAGATTTGATGTTATCACTTTGGAAGTTTAGTGAAGAAGCTGAAGTCGTATAGCAGTCTTGCTATAGTTTCGGCGTGTTTGGATAGGCTGTTGATACCAGCATTACCTAGCATGTGGTGGGCTTGCTATACACCCACATGGTGATCGGTGTTGACGATCAAGAATTCATTGCCTCTTATGAGAAAGTCTGCTAATTGCAGAAACTCTTATATGTCGGCTTATTCTAGTAATCTATGGGGTCTATTTCTCTCGTTATCAGCTGATGTATTCTTCTCTCCTGACCAGATACCGTTAGACTTTAGCCTTCAACTCAGGTAGACGATTTGTAGGTTTCAGTTTTGATTATCAGGGTCTCTCTCGCTGTGCACGCTGCAGATGCATCAGCTACTGCTGAGCAAGTTCAGGAGGTCATTAGGCTATTTGAAGTTTCTTGCAAAAGTATTCACCCCACTTTTGGCATTTTTCCTATTTTGTTGCATTACAACCTGTAATTAAAATTAGATTTTTATTTGGATTTCATGTAATGGACATATACAAAATAGTCCAAATTGGTGAAGTGAAATGAAAAAAATTAACTTGCATCATGGACTCATGGACACATGTGGAACATTGTCGGCATTGTCGGCAACACCAGAACTACCACTGCTTTGTCCTCTCTGTCGTATTATGCTGCCTGCACGCTGAGCACATGCAGCACCTGGAGAAACCTCTGTTCAACCTTGACGCTGGCAACCAATGACAAGATACTGGAACTCATCACGGCTCTGGTTCCTTCGTCAGCGCGGAGGGCTAGCGCTGAGCTAATGGCGCCCAAATTCTGCATTCGCCGCTACTACTGCTTCTCAACTGATCCTGGTTTCACTCTGGTCCTCTGTTGCTACCATTTTACAATGTATTTATGGTTACAGCGGTTACACATCACCCTCCACTCTATACAAAAAAATCATTAAGGAAAGTGTTTTTATTTATATATTTCTTCAGGTTTTAAACGGTTGCTGAACACACGTTGTATTAAAGGTACGCCAGGTATCACTGGTCAAACTAACAGGAAGGGGGAAGGTACGCCAGGTATCACTGGTCAAACTAACAGGAAGGGGGAAGGTACGCCAGGTATCACTGGTCAAACTAACAGGAAGGGTGAAGGTACGCCAGGTATCACTGGTCAAACTAACAGGAAGGTTCGCCAGGTATCACTGGTCAAACTAATGTCGTATACTGCGTTCACGTGCTGGTCTGAACTAGGAAACTCAGAAATGTCCAACTTGTTGAACGTGCCACGTGTATAACTACAACCAAGTTGGATAATTCAGAGTTTCCTAGTTCTGACTAGCACATGAACACAGCATTAGCCTTGTCATAGTCCCCTGTCGCCAGGTTGTCACCAGATACCACAGCCACAAAGTCAACATTAGCTACAGTATATCTTATAAATTTTGAAAAACAAAACTTCCTTTTTTGGTCTTAATTTAAGGTTAGGGTTAGGCAAAAGGTTAGCAGTGTGGTTAAGGTTAGGGTAAATGTTAGGGTTAAGGTTAGTAGGGTTAGGTTTAAAATTTAGAAACAGGCGATGTTGGGCCATAATTATGACTTTGTGTTTATGGTAACTAGTGACGACCCTGAACCCAGTGCTGCCTGTCTCGCCTGTCGCCTGCAATGTGCGTCATCAACTGTGGTTCCGCATTGTGTCAACGAATGTCACTTTTCCCTCTCTCCTCCATCTTATCTCTCTCTCTCGCTCTCTGTCTCTCTCTCTCTCTCTCTCTCTCTCTCTGTCCTCTCTCTCTCTCGCTCTCTGTCTCTCTCTCTCTCTCTCTCTCTCTCTCTCTCTCTCTCTCTCTCTCTCTCTCTCTCTCTCTCCCCTCTCTCTCTCTCTCTCTCTCTCTCTCTCTCTCTCTCTCTCTCTCTCTCTCTCTCTCTCTCTCTCTCTCTCTCTCTCTCTCTCTCTCTCTCTCTCTCTCTCTCCTCTCTCTCTCCCCCTCCCTCTCTCTCTCTCCTCTCTCCCCCCTATCTCTCTCTCTCTCTCTCTCTCTCTCTCTCTCTCTCTCCTCTCTCTCTCCTCTCTCTCTCTCCTCTCTCCCCCCTCCCTCTCTCTCTCTCTCTCTCTCCTCCCCCTCTCTCTCTCTCTCTCTCTCTCTCTCTGTCTCTCTCTCTCTCTCTCTCTCTCTCTCTCGCTCTCTCTCTCTCTCTGTCTCTCTCTCTCTCTCCTCTCTCTCTCCCCCTCCCTCTCTCTCTCTCCTCTCTCCCCCCTCTCTCTCTCCTCTCTCTCTCTCCTCTCTCCCCCCTCCCTCTCCCTCTCTCTCTCTCCCCTAAGAGAGTGTACTGCCACACAGCAACACCAGAGGTGGTCCCCGGCAACACTCCCCTCAGAAGCTGACTCATGGAGTGCTCATAACCGAGGGCATTGAGCTGGCAACTTAGAGACACTTAGATGACATCACACAGGCAGTGTATTTGTTTTCAGGAAGAAGATTTGGGAGAAGAAAAAAAAAACTCTTCTATTTCAATGGCCATTTGAGAATAAGAGCATCACTTTGACGTGTGACTCAGTTCTCAGTTTAGAGTCAGAGCCGGTCCAGTTCATTCCATGTTCAGATACTGTAAGTGAAATTCAGAAGGCCTTTGCCTTTTCACATACTGTAGGTGCGGTGACCTCATACCATGATAAGTACAAGTAAAAGTATGTATGACTGCGTATATGTGCACGTTTGTGTGTGAGTGAGTGAGTGAGTGAGTGAGTGAGTGAGTGAGTGAGTGAGTGAGTGAGTGAGTGAGTGTGCGTGCGTGCGATAGACATCAGGAAGCATCTATTTTCTTCAGACTGATAATCCCCACACACACAGTCACAACTGAGTAGCCCAATCAGATCATCCATCAAACTCCAACAGCCAATCAACTGGTATGACACTGAGACGTCTCATGAGCCGTGAGACCAGAGCGTCCTCTCTTCATTCAGAAGATAATAACGTAAAGTAAGTAGAAAACACAAAGAACAAAGCTGCTTTAGAGATCTGATCCTGGGACTGATTTCCTGCAGATCATAGTAAATATTTCAACCAGCGCCAAGCCCCACCATCTCCTCGTTCACTCCCGACAAAACGTCCCCCTGGGCTGGGTACTCACCACTGGGACAACTTGACCTCCAGCAGTTGAGCAACCAGGACCATACGCCACCTTATCCCAATCCCTCCCCCACATCAAAGCACCACGGCTGGGTATTCACCACTTAGAGTTCTCCTCAGCACCCCTACCTCCAACAGTTTACCAACCATAAACCACCATACCCCCCACCCTCTCTCCGTCCCGTCCCCAGAAAACATCCCCCTGGGCTGGGTACTCACCACTGGGACAACCTGACCTCCAGCAGTTTACCCCCACCCTCTCTCCGTCCCCTCCCCAGAAAACATCCCCCTCGGCTGGGTACTCACCACTTAGAGTTCTCCTCAGCACCCCTACCTCCAGCAGTTTACCCCCACCCTCTCTCCGTCCCCTCCCCAGAAAACATCCCCCTGGGCTGGGTACTCACCACTGGGACAACCTGACCTCCAGCAGTTTACCCCCACCCTCTCTCCGTCCCCTCCCCAGAAAACATCCCCCTCGGGCTGGGTACTCACCACTGGGACAACCTAACCTCCAGCAGTTTACCCCCACCCTCTCTCCGTCCCCTCCCCAGAGAACATCCCCCTGGGCTGGGTACTCACCACTGGGACAACCTGACCTCCAGCAGTAGACCAAACAACCAGGACCATACGAGTTCTTAGAGTTTTCCTCAGCACCCCTACCTCCAGCAGTTTACCCCCACCCTCTCTCCGTCCCCTCCCCAGAAAACATCCCCCTGGGCTGGGTACTCACCACTGGGACAACCTGACCTCCAGCAGTTTACCCCCACCCTCTCTCCGTCCCCTCCCCAGAAAACATCCCCCTGGGCTGGGTACTCACCACTGGGACAACCTGACCTCCAGCAGTTTACCCCCACCCTCTCTCCGTCCCATCCCCAGAAAACATCCCCCTGGGCTGGGTACTCACCACTGGGACAACCTGACCTCCAGCAGTTTACCCCCACCCTCTCTCCGTCCCCTCCCCAGAAAACATCCCCCTCGGGCTGGGTACTCACCACTGGGACAACCTGACCTCCAGCAGTTTACCCCCACCCTCTCTCCGTCCCCTCCCCAGAAAACATCCCCCTCGGCTGGGTACTCACCACTGGGACAACCTGACCTCCAGCAGTTTACCCCCACCCTCTCTCCGTCCCCTCCCCAGAAAACATCCCCCTGGGCTGGGTACTCACCACTGGGACAACCTGACCTCCAGCAGTTTACCCCCACCCTCTCTCCGTCCCCTCCCCAGAAAACATCCCCCTGGGCTGGGTACTCACCACTGGGACAACCTGACCTCCAGCAGTTTACCCCCACCCTCTCTCCGTCCCCTCCCCAGAAAACATCCCCCTGGGCTGGGTACTCACCACTGGGACAACCTGACCTCCAGCAGTTTACCCCCACCCTCTCTCCGTCCCCTCCCCAGAAAACATCCCCCTGGGCTGGGTACTCACCACTGAGAGGATCCCTCTGTACCGCTGACCTCCAGCAGGTCATAGTCGTCCTCCAGTGTAAAGTCAGAGAAGACCAGGGCGATGGTGTCTCCAGGCTCAGCCAGGACGGTCCAGGTACAGTCCGCATTGTTGCTGTACTCCCCTGGGTAGTTGGGGCTGGTGATCACACCGCTCTGGCCTCGCAACGTACCCCCACAACCGTCATCCGCTGGGGGACAGAGAAAAGAGACATGTTAGGAAAACAGACCGACTGATAGACAGACAGAGAAGAAGAAGGAGAAAGACATGATAGAGAAACAGGAATTATAAGTGTATATTTCATCTATTTAATTTCATATTTTTTTTAATTTTTGGTGAATAAAAGAGTCCAGTTGTTGTTTCCTAAATTATTTATAAACTGATTTTTATAAACATTTTTAAAAAAACAGGCGCCGGCGAGTTCTTTAGATTGGCTGAAATATGTGTTTTGTGTCAAATGAAACGATACGCAACGATTCTAGAACGTTGGTATCATAATTATCATGATGTTTTGATCCCGTCATATTACCGTGATACCGGTGTAACGTGCAGTGTTATTGTGACATGTTGTTTTGTTTAAAAACATAGCTTTTTTTGTTGTTACACAAAACTTAGAACAAAGATAACTTAAAAATACAAAAAAGGCGTTAGAAATGCAGACATAAATATTGTGTTTTTATAGAGTGCAGTAAGCATAAGGCTATAGTATTTGTATTTGTATGTATTATGGATCTCCATTAGTTCCTGTCAAATCAGCAGCTACTCTTCCTGGGGTTTATTATGGCTCTCCATTAGTTCCTGCCAAATCAGCAGCTACTCTTCCTGGGGTTTATTATGGATCCCCATTAGTTCCTGCCAAGGCAGCAGCTACTCTTCCTGGGGTTTATTATGGATCCCCATTAGTCCCTGCCAAGGCAGCAGCTACTCTTCCTGGGGTTTATTATGGATCCCCATTAGTTCCTGCCAAGGCAGCAGCTACTCTTCCTGGGGTTTATTATGGATCCCCATTAGTTCCTACCAAATCAGCAGCTACTCTTCCTGGGGTTTATTATGGATCCCCATTAGTTCCTGCCAAGGCAGCAGCTACTCTTCCTGGGGTTTATTATGGATCCCCATTAGTCCCTGCCAAGGCAGCAGCTACTCTTCCTGGGGTTTATTATGGATCCCCATTAGTTCCTGCCAAGGCAGCAGCTACTCTTCCTGGGGTTTATTATGGATCCCCATTAGTTCCTACCAAATCAGCAGCTACTCTTCCTGGGGTTTATTATGGATCCCCATTAGTTCCTGCCAAGGCAGCAGCTACTCTTCCTGGGGTTTATTATGGATCCCCATTAGTTCCTACCAAATCAGCAGCTACTCTTCCTGGGGTTTATTATGGATCCCCATTAGTTCCTGCCAAGGCAGCAGCTACTCTTCCTGGGGTTTATTATGGATCCCCATTAGTTCCTGCCAAATCAGCAGCTACTCTTCCTGGGGTTTATTACCTGCCGCCCCGTCTCTTATGAAGCAAGCTAAATGACACATTGTTTACATGCTAGCTATCTACATGCTAGCTATCTACATGCTAGCTATCTACATGCTAGCTATCTACATGCCAAATGGATAGGTTACCTTCACGTATCTGAAATGACACGATCAATGGATGTTTACTGATGATAAAGCAGTGACTTGCTGTATAACTCTGATGAAAGAGCTAAATGTGGAATAATCTGAAATATGTAGTTCTGTCTATGCTCTTCACGATGATATTATAACTAAACAATTATAAGATGTATCTAACAATCCTTTGTCAACGGTTTTAGTTTTTTAGGTTTTAGACCCCCCCCCCCAGCTGTCAAATCGTTCCACGTACCATATTGTGATGTTTCATTGATAACGACCCAATTACCTGTAGATTAATTTAATCTTATGGTAACATAGTAAGCAGACCGCTATAGTTACAGTCTTTCTAAGCCACAGGACATCAACAACAGAGCACAATAGAACCCGTGTTAAAAACCCTCCAAACACAGAGCAAACGTCTTAAGGGTATAATGACTTAAGGATATAATAATTCAGGGGAAGTGCCAAGGGTTGGCTGATGCAAGTCAAAGCCACGGAGGACTGAGTACATTGGATTAATTCAGATTTTGTGTTAATCATTTTCACATTGGGAACTCTCTCTTCCATCCTTAAGATTATTGTATGGAGACAATTTAACAACAAAAAATGGTGTCCTGGTAATTGTGGCCCTGGGCTCTGTCTGTCTCTCCAGAGAGAGTAGAGTAGAGAGATGCGGTTAGCCTTTAAGCTGGTAAAGCTGGTAAAATATACACACACAAACACTAACACAAACGCAGGCATGTGCACACACATCCGCGCACGCAAGCACACACACACTGTAAACAATGACAAATACACTCAAAAGTGTGAATTTCTGTCTACATTCAGAAAGTATTCATACCCTTTGATTTTTACCACATTTTGTTGAATTAAATTGATTACATTTAGATTTTGTGTTGCTGATCTACACACAATATCCCATAAAATCAAAGTAAATTGTTTTATACAACAATTCAAGCTGAAATGTCAATAATTATTCAACCCCTTTGTTTTGGAAGTACACATGTGCTTAACAAATCGCATAATAGGTTGCATAAACTCACTCTGGCTCAATAATAATAACGACGACCTCATCTATGTACCCCACACATACAATTATCTATAAGATCCCTCAATCGAGTAGTGAATTTCAGATTCAACCACAAAGACCAGAGAGGTTTTTTAATGCCTCGCAAAGAAGGGCACCTATTGGTAGATGTATAAAAAGAAAATTGAAAGCAGACACTGAATACACCTGAAGTTATTAATTAGGCTTTGGATGGTGTATCAAGATACCAAGATGTATCAAGATGTATCACTACAAAGATACAGGCGTCCTTCCTAACTCAGTTGCCGTTGAGCAGTGGTTCCCAAAATGTTTATACTCCCGTACCCCTTCAAACATTCAACCTCCAGCTGTACCCCCTCTAGCACCAGGGTCAGCTCACTTCAGTGACAAAGTGACAAAGAGCTCTTATAGGACCAGGGCACAAATAACAATATAATAATAATCAATAATTTTTCTCTTTATTTAGCCAATTTCATTGGAAATTGTGAATAACTCACCACAGGTAAATGAGAAGGGTGTTCTTGAAAGGAAGCACATAACTGGGCAATTTTTTTTGTATTTATACTTTATTTAACTAGGCAAGTCAGTTAATAACAAATTCTTATTTACAATGACAACCTAAAAACAGTGGGTTAACTGCCTTGTTCAGGAGCAGAACAACAGATTTTTACCTTGTCAGTTCAGGGATTCAATCCAGCAACCTTTCGGTTACTGGCCCAACACTCTACCCACTAGGCTACCTGCTGGTTACTGACCGAACGCTCTAACCACTAGGCTACCTGCTGGTTACTGGCCCAACACTCTAACCACTAGGCTACCTGCTGATTACTGACCGAACACTCTAACCACTAGGCTACCTGCTGGTTACTGGCCCAACACTCTAACCACTAGGCTACCTGCTGGTTACTGGCCCAATACTCTAACCACTAGGCTACCTGCTCTAACTACCAGGCTACCTGCTCTAACCACTAGGCTACCTGCTCTAACCACTAGGCTACCTGCTCTAACCACCAGGCTACCTGCTCTAACCACTAGGATACCTGCTCTAACCACTAGGCTACCTGCTCTAACCACTAGGCTACCTGCTCTTACCACTAGGCTACCTTCTCTAACCACTAGGCTACCTGCTCTAATCACTAGGCTACCTGCTCTAACCACTAGGCTACCTGCTCTAACCACTAGGCTACCTGCTCTAACCACTAGGCTACCTGCTCTAACCACTAGGCTACCTCCCACCCCTAATGTTGGGTTGTGTTGGAGAGAGTCTCAGTCTCAATCATTTTCTACACACAGTCTGTGCCTGTATATAGTTTTCATGCTAGTAAGGGACGAGAATCCACTCCCACATACAGTTGAAGTCGGAAGTTTACATACACTCGGTTGGAGTCATTAAAAATAGTTTTTCAACCACTCCACAAATTTCTTGTTAACAAACTATAGTTTGTCGGTTCGGACATCGACTTTGTGCATGACACAAGTCATTTTTCCAACTATTGTTTACAGACAGATTATTTCACTTATAATTCACTGTATCACAATTCCAGTGGGCCAGAAGTTTACATACACTAAGTTGACTGTCCCTTTAAGCAGCTTGGTAAACTCCAGAAAATGATGTCATGGCTTTAGAAGCTTCTGATAAGCTAATTGACATCATTTGAGTCAATTGGAGGTGTACCTGTGGATGTATTTCAAGGCCTACCTTCACACTCAGTGCCTCTTTGCTTGACATCATGGGGAAATTAAAAGAGATCAGCCAAGATCTCAGAAAAAAAAGTTGTAGACCTCCACAAGTCTGGTTCATCCTTGACAGTAATTTCCAACCCCATGAAGGTACCACGTTCATCTGTACAAACAATAGTACTCCGGTATAAACAACATAGGTGTCACGCCCTGACCTTAGATATCCTGTGCCACTTATCGAGCTAAAGTGAGAATCCAGCCAGGACGCATTGTGCCAGCTCTACGCTCCAGACCTCCAGTGCGCCTCCACAGTCCAGTATGTCCTGTGCCTCCTCTCCGCACTCGCCCTGAGGTGCGTGTCATCAGCCCTGTGACACCTGTACCCGTCCCACGCATCAAGCCTCCATTGCGCCTCCACACACCAGAGCTTCCGGCGACAGTTCCCATTCCAGAGCTTCTGGCGACAGTTCCCAGACCAGAGCTTCCGGCGACAGGACCCAGTCCAGAGCTTCCGGTGGCAGTTCCCAGTCCAGAGCTTCTGGTGACAGTTCCCAGTCCAGAGCTTCCGGCGACAGTTCCCAGTCCAGAGCTTCCGGCGACGTTTCACAGTCCGGAACCTCCAACGACGGGCCACAGTCCGGAACCTCCAACAACGGTCTACAGGCCAGAACCTCCTGAGACGGTCTACAGTCCGGAACCTCCTGAGGCGGCCCCCAGTTCGGAGCCTCCAGCGACGTTTCCCAGTCCGGAGCCTCCAGCGACGGTCCCCAGTCCGGATCCTCGAGCGACAGTCCCCAGTCCGGAGCCTCCAGCGACGGTCCCCAGTCCGGAGCCTCCAGCGACGGTCCCCAGTCCGGAGCCTCCAGCGACGGTCCCCAGTCCGGGGCCTCCAGCGACGGTCCCCAGTCCGGGGTCTCCAGCGGGGGTCCCCAGTCCGGGGTCTCCAGCGGGGGCCTCCAGTCCGGAGCCTCCAGCGACGGTCCCCAGTCCGGGGCCTCCAGCGACGGTCCCCAGTCCGGAGCCTCCAGCGACGGTCCCCAGTCCGGAGCCTCCAGCGACGGTCCCCAGTCCGGGGCCTCTAGCAACGAGCTGCAGTCTCCAGAGCCTCCGGCGATGATCCACGGTCCGGTTCCACAAAAGCTGAGGAATCAACATAAGGAGGGGGGGCTGCGTCCTGAACCGGAGCCGCCACTAAAGGTAGATAACCACCCGGACCCTTCCATATAGGTTCAGGTTTGCGGCCGGGAGTCCGCGCCTTTGGGGGGGGTACTGTCATGCCCTGACCTGAGATATTTCTGTTTTCTATATATTTTGGTTAGGTGTGACTAGTTTTTGTATGTCTAGGGTTTTTGTATATCATCTAGGGTTTTTGTATGTCTATGTTGGCCTGATATGGTTCCCAATCAGAGACAGCTGTTTATCGTTGTCTCTGATTTGGGATGATATTTAGGTAGCCATTTTCCTCATTTGTGTTGTGGGATCTTGTTTTTGTATAGTTGCCTTGTGCACTGCAATACTGCACGTTTGTTAGATTCTTTGTTGTAAGTTTCACTATTAAAGAATGTGGAACTCTACGCACGCTGCGCCTTTGTCCGATCCTTTCAATGAACGTGAGAATGGGACCACGCAGCCGTCATACCGCTCAGGAAGGAGACGCGTTCTGTCTCCTAGAGATGAACGTACTTTGGTGTGAAAAGTGCAAATCATTTCCAGAACAACAACAAAGGACCTTGTGAAGATGCTGGAGGAAACAGGTACAAAAGTATCTATATCCACAGTAAAACAAGTCCTATATCGACATAACCTGAAACGCCGCTCAGCAAGAAAGAAGCCACTGCTCCAAAACCGCCATACCAAAGCCAGACTACGGTTTGCAACTGCACATGGGGACAAAGATCATACTTTTTGGAGAAATGTCCTCTGGTCTGATGAAACAAAAATAGAACTGTTTGGCCATAATGACCATTGTTATGTTATGTTTGGAGGAAAAAGGGGGAGGCTTGCAAGCCGAAGAACACCATTCCAACAGTGAAGCATGGGGGTGGCAGCATCATGTTGTGGGGGTGCTTTGCTGCAGGAGGGACTGGTGCACTTCACAAAATAGATGGCATCAGGAGGCAGAAAAATGATGTGGATATATTGAAGCAACATCTCAAGACATCAGTCAGGAAGTTAAAGCTTGGTTGCAAATGGGTCTTCCAAATTGACAATGACCCCAAGTATACTTCCTAAGTAGTGGCAAAATGGCTTAAGGACAACAAAGTGAAGGTATTGGAGTGGCCATCACAAAGCCCTGACCTGAATCCTATTGAAAATATGTGGGCAGAACTGAAAAAAGTGTGTGCGAGCAAGGAGGCCTATAAACCTGATTCAGTTACACCAGCTCGGTCAGGAGGAATGGGCCAAAATTCACCCAACTTATTGTGGGAAGCTTGTGGAAGGCTACCCGAAACGTTTGACCCAAGTTAAACAATTTAAAGGCAATGCTACCAAATACTAATTGAGTGTATGTAAACTTCTGACCCACTGGGAATGTGATAAAATAAATAAAAGCTGAAATAAATCACTCTACTATTATTCTGACATTTCACATTCTTAAAATAAAGTGGTGATCCTAACTGACCTAAGACTGGGAATTTTTACTCGGATTAAATGTCAGGAATTGTGAAAAACTGAGTTTAAATGTATTTGGCTAAGGTGTATGTAAACTTCCAACTTCAACTGGAGGTAGGTGGTTGCAAAGGACATCAGTGTCTTAACATCGAGAAAAGCAGGATACTCTGAGCACAGCCCATTACAGAAATCTGGCAGTGGCTTCTGAATGAATTCAATTTTCACAAAACCGCTTCTTGCAATTTCGATGAGGCTCTCTTGTTCAGACATCGGTAAGTAGAGGCAGGGCATGAAAGGGATAATGAATCCAGTTGTCTGTTTCAGGAAAGTACCTGCGTAATTGCACACCCAACTCACTCAGGTCCTTCGACATATCACATTTGACATTGTCCGTAGGCTTGAGGTCATTTGCACACAAAAATTCATACAACGATGGAAAGACCTTTGTGTTGCCCTTGTTACTGCAGACAGAAAAGAGCTCCAACTTCTTAATCATAGCCAGTTTTGTCCCGCACATTGAATATAGTTGTGGAGAGTCCCTGTAATCCTAGATTCAGATCATTCAGGTGAGAAAAAACATCAATCAAATTTCATTCAAATGTATTTATGAATCCCTTCTTACATCAGCTGATGTCACAAAGTGCTGTACAGAAACCCAGCCTAAAACCCCAAACAGCAAGCAATGCAGGTGTAGAAGCACGGTGGCTAGGAAAAACTCCCTAGAAAGGCCAAAACCTAGGAAGAAACTTAGAGAGGAACCAGGCTATGAGGGGTGGCCAGTCCTCTTCTGGCTGTGCCGGGTGGAGATTATAACAGAACATGGCCAAGATGTTCAAATGTTCATAGATGACCAGCATGGTCAAATAATAATAATCACAGTGGTTGTCGAGGGTGCAACAGGTCAGCACCTCAGGAGTAAATGTCAGTTGGCTTTTCATAGCCGATCATTCAGAGTATCTCTACCGCTCCTGCGGTCTCTAGAGAGTTGAAAACAGCAGGTCTGGGACAGGTAGCATGTCTGGTGAACAGGTCATGGTTCCATAGCCGCAGGCAGAACAGTTGATACTGGAGCAGCAGCACGGTCAGGTGGACTGGGGACAGCAAGGAGTCATCAGGCCAGGTAGTCCTGAGACATGGTCCTAGGGCTCAGGTCCTCCAACATCACCCAGATAAACAACATTTAAATCAAGGTTCAAATAAAAATATAGAATCTGTAGAACTGTCCCTTCTGAGAGATTGAACGGTGCAAAGTTCAAGTCTGTCTGGTCGGTTTAATGCATCTCCAGCAGAGCGACATCCAAGTCTTCTTTCCTTGGGTGTCATGGCAACCAAACCGTGAGGCAGCGCAGACCACAGAACAATACACACACACACCAGCCTCTCAAATATGCACAGAGACGAGAGAGGGAGACAGGAGAGAGAGGGGGTAGGAGAGAGAATTCACAAATGTCAGACTCTGTACAAACTTTAAACCCCAAACAACGCATGCAGAATTAGATCTTGCTAATTATCAGAATCCAGAAAAATAACATTTAAGAAAAACAAGTGGTTCTCAAAACTTCCATAACAAAGCGAAAAGTTATTTCTGCCATCTGGTAAAGGGACTCTGCTCAATTACACAAACTGAATCCCAGGACAGCCACACAATTAGACCCAACCCGAATCATGAGAAAACAAAAAGGTAATTACTTGACACATTGGGAAGAATTAACAAAAAAACTGAGCAAACTAGAATGCTATTTGGCCCTAAACAGAGAGTACACAGTGGCAGAATACCTGGCCACTGTGACTGACCAAAACTTAAGGAAAGCTTTGACTATGTACAGACACAGTGAGCATAGCCTTGCTATTGAGAAATGCCTCCGTAGGCAGACATGGCTCTCAAGAGAAGACAGGCTATGTGCACACTGCCCACAAAATGAGGTGGAAACTGAGCTGCACTTCCTAACCTCCTGCCCAATGTATGACCATATTAGAGGCACGTATTTCCCTCAGATTACACAGATTCACAAAGAATTAGAAAACAAACCTGATTGTGATAAACTCTCATATCTACTGGGTGAAATACCACAGTGTGCCATCACAGCAACAAGATGTGTGACCTGTTGCCACAAGAAAAAGGCAACCAGTGAAGAACAAACAAATCAAATCAAATCAAATTTCATTTGTCACATACACATGGTTAGCAGATGAGATTGTGAGTGTAGCAAAAATGCTTGTGCTTTGTGCTTCTAGTTCTGACCGTGCAGTAATATCTAACAAGTAATCTAACATTTCCCCAACAACTACCTGATACACACAAATCTAAAGAGGTGAATGAGAATATGTACATATAAATATATGGATGAGCGATGGCCGAACGGCATAGGCAAGATGCAGTAGATGGTATAGAGTACAGTATATACATATGATATGAGTAATGTAAGATATGTAAACAATATATAAAGTGGCATTGTTTAATTAAAGTGACTAGTGATCCATTTATTACATCCAATTTTTAATTATTAAAGTGGTTAGAGATTGAGTCTGTATGTTGGCAGCAGCCACTCAATGCTGTTTAACAGTCTGATGGCCTTGTACTGACCTCGCCTTCTGGATGATAGCGGGGTGAACAGGCAGTGGCTCGGGTGGTTGTTGTCCTTGATGATCTTTATGGCCTTCCTGTGACATCGGGTGGTGTAGGTGTCCTGGAGGGCAGGTAGTTTACCCCCGGTGACGCGTTGTGCAGACCTCACTACCCTCTGGAGAGCCTTCCGGTTGTGGGCGGAGCAGTTGCCGTACCAGGCGGTGATACAACCCGACAGGATGCTCTCGATTGTGCATCTGTAGAAGTTTGTGAGTATTTTTGGTGACAAGCCGAATATCTTCAGCCTCCTGAGGTTGAAGAGGCGCCCTTCTACCTTCTTCACCACACGGTTCCACTTCTCTTCTTCTTCTTACCTTCTTCTCCACTGCTGTCCCGTCGATGTGGATAGGGGGCTGCTCCCTCTGCTGTTTCCTGAAGTCCACTATCATCTCCTTTGTTTTGTAGACATTGAGTGTGAGGTTATTTTCCTGACACCACACTCCGAGGGCCCTCACCTTCTCGCAGTAGGCCGTCTCGTCGTTGTTGGTAATCAAGCCTACCACTGAGTACGCGGCTGGGGATGCTGTCTGGGCCGGCAGCCTTGCGAGGGTTAACACGTTTAAATGTTTTACTCGCGTTGGCTGCAGTGAAGGAGAGCCCGCAGGTTTTGGTAGCGGGCCGTGTCGGTGGCACTGTATTGTCCTCAAACACCATTTTAAATACAACCTATATTTATGTGTATTTATTTTCCTTTTCGTACTTAAACTATTTACACATTGTTACATCACTATACATTGCCAATCATATAACATTGGAAATGTCTCTATTATTTAAAAATGTTTTTGTAATGTTAGATTTTTTATTTTAATTTTTTGTCTTTTTGACTTGCTGTGGCAAGTTAAACATGTGTTTCCCATGCCAATAAAGCCCTATGATATTAATTGAATCGAGAGAGAGAGGAGAGAGAAGGTATGGGACAAGAGAGAAGAGAGGATGTAGGAGAGGAGAGAGGATGGAGGAGAGATGAGAGGAGAGAGGATGGAGGAGAGATGAGAGGATGGAGGAGAGATGAGAGGATGGAGGATAGGAGAAAGGATGGAGGAGAAATGAGAGGAGAGAGGATGTAGGAGAGGAGAGATGATGGAGGAGAGAGGAGAGGAGAGAGGATGTAGGAGAGGTGAAAGGATGGAGGAGAGATGAGAGGAGAGAGGATGTAGGAGAGGAGAAATGATGGAGGAGAAATGAGAGGAGAGAGGAGAGGATGTAGGAGAGGAGAGAGGATGGAGGAGAGGAGAGAGGAAAGAGGATTTGTATTTGTATTTATTATGGATCTCCATTAGTTCCTGCCAAAGCAGCAGCTACTCTTCCAGGGGTCCAAAGACATTAAGATCGGTACATTACACATTAAACAAAATATAAAACAGTATATCATGTAACATTACTACATATCTACAATACAAAATGTAAAATACCACCAACGGAGCAGCATCAAACACATGTAAATAATTTGTTTTATGCGTTTGATACCATTCCAATCCACTGTAGTCATTACCATCAGCCCAGGGGTCGCCAACCTCGTGTGGTGTCTGTGTAGTTCAATCAGACTGCTTTGTACATTCAATATCTTTCATACAAGCAGTCATGAAGTCAGTTGACATGCATATCATTAATGTTAACCCCCCCCCCCCAATGTACATTCAAGGGCCAGCCATGCTGTCCGGCTCTGAACCAGATGTAATTGTCCTAAGTCTATCTTTGTAGCAACTGACCACACGACTGAACAGTAGTCCAGGTGTGACAAAACTAGGGCCTGTAGGACCTGCCTTGTTGATAGTGTTGTTAACTTCTCTAGGATAGGGGGCAGCAAATTCACTATTGGATAAATAGCGTGCCCAATTTCAACTTCCTTCTACTCATCCCCAGAATATAAGATATGCATATTATTAGTATATTTGGATAGAAAGCACTCTGAAATTTCGAAAACTGTTTGAATCATGTCTGTGAGTATAACAGAATTTATGTAGCAGGCAAAACCCCGAGGACTAACCATTTTTTTATTTTTATTTTTAAGTCTGTCCAATTTCATTGGAATACTGGATTTCTAATCACCCTGTTTTCAGTTCCTACCGCTTCCACTGGATGTCACCACTCTTTGGAAATAGGTTGAGGTTATTCCTTTGTGCAATGAAGAAGTGAGGCCACCTGGAAACAGTGTAATGTCATGTGTACTGTTTGAGAGTTGCGCAAGACTAGAAAAGTAGCGTTAGATTGTTGATCTCCTGTATTGAAAACAGATAGACCCGTCTTCAATTTGATCGATTATTAACGTTTACAAATACCTTAAGTTGTATTACAAAAGTACTTTGAAATGTTTTGGCAAAGTTTAGAGGTCATTTTTTAGATATTTTGTAGTAACTTTGCGCAAATTGGAAGCAGTTTTTTTCTTTGCGCCAAATGAATGGACAATTAGGATATATATGGACAGAATGAATCAAACAAAAGGACCATTTGTGATGTTTATGGGTCATATTGGAGTGCCAACAAAAGAATCTCGTCAAAGGTAAGGCATGATTTATATTTTATTTATGCGTTTTGTGTCGTACCTGCAGTGTTGAAATATGCGACACTCTCTTTGTTTACTGTTGTGCTATCATCAGATAATAGCATCTTATGCTTTCGCCGAAAAGCCTTTTTGAAATCTGACATGTTGGCTGGATTCACAACGAGTGTAGCTTTAATTTGGTATCTTACATGTGTGATTTAATGAAAGTTTGATTTTATATCATTTTTTGGAATTTGGCGCTCTACATTTTCCCTGGCTATTGGCCAAGTGGGACGCTACCGTCCCACATATCCCAGAGAGGTTTAATTAACCTCTTGACCCTAGTGGTCAGGTTAAAGAAGGTAGAAACTAGGGCCTGTAGGACCTGCCTTGTTGATAGTGCTGTTAATAAGGTAGAGCAACGCTTTATTATGGACAGACTTCTCCCCATATTAGCTACTGTTGTATCAGCATGTTTTGACCATGACAGTTTACAATCCAGGGTTACTCCAAGCAGTTTAGTCACCTCAACTTGCTCAATTTCCACATTATTCATTACAAGATGTAGTTGAGGTTTAGGGTTTTGTGAATTACTTGCCCCAAATGCAATGATGTTCGTTTTTGAAATATTTAGGACTAACTTATTCCTTGTCACCCACTCTGAAACTAACTGCAGCTCTTTGTTGAGTGTTGCAGTCATTTCAGTCGCTGTAGTAACTGACATGTATAGTGTTGTCATCCTCATACATAGACACACTGGCTTTACTCAAAGTCACTGTTGTCAATTTGTTTACTGCAAAATAGCATTCTATCTGGTCAAATACCATTTCCAAAACTTTACTAAGGCTGCTATTCTTAGGTAGCGGAATGACTTTTGCTTCCCTCCAGGCCTGAGGGCACACACTTTCTAGGTGGCTTAAACTGAAGATATGGCAAATAGGAGTGGCAATATCATCCGCTGTTATCCTCAGGATGGAGGAGAGAGGAGAGGAGATAGGAGCGATGATGGAGGAGAGAGGAGAGAGGAGGAAAAAGGAGAAAGGATGGAGGAGAGAAGAGAGAAGAGAGGAGTGAGGAGAGAGGAGTGAGGAGAGTGGAGAATGGAGAGAGGAGAGTGGAGAGGAGTGAGGAGTGAGGAGTGAGGAGAGTGGAGAGTGGAGAGAGGAGAGAGGAGAGAGGAGAGAGGAGAGAGGAGAGAGGAGAGTGGAGAGGAGTGAGGATGGAGGAGAGAGGATAAAGGAGAGAGGCGAGAGGAGAAAGGAGGAGAGATGAGAGAGGAGAGAGGAGAGATGAGAGAGGAGAGTGGAAAGGAAATAGGATGGAGGAGAGAGGATAAAGAAGAGAGGAGAGCGGATAAAGAAGAGAGGAGAGAGAGGAGAGAGGAGAAGAGAGGCGAGAGAGGAAAGAGGAGGAGAGAAGAGAGAGGAGACGGA
>NC_092111.1:43718602-43738602 GCF_045679555.1 Salvelinus alpinus | reverse complement strand
TTTACAACATTAACAATGTCTACACTGTATTTCTGATTAATTTGATGTTATTTTAAAGGACAAAAAAAATGGTTTTACTTTAAAAAAAAAGAACATTTCTAAGTGACCCCAAACTTTGAACGGTGTGTATATATACAGTTGAAGTCGGAAGTTTACATACACCTTAGCCAAATACATTTAAACTCAGTTTTCCACAATTCCTGACATTTAATCCTAGTAAAAGTTCCCTGTTTTAGGTCAGTTAGGATCACCACTTTATTTGAAGAATGTGAAAAGTCAGAATAATAGTAGAGAGAATGATTTATTTCAGCTTTTATTTCTTTCATCACATTCCCAGTGGGTCAGAAGTTTACATACACTCAATTAGTATTTGGTAGCATTGCCTTTAAATTGTTTAACTTGGGTCAAACGTTTCTGGTAGCCTTCCACAAGTTTCCCACAAAAAAGTTGGGGGAATCTTGTCCCATTCATCCTGACAGAGCTGGTGTAACTGAATCAGTTTTATAGGCCTTCTTGCTCGCACACACTTTTTCAGTTCTGCCCACACATTTTCAATAGGCTTGAGATCAGGGCTTTGTGATGGCCACTCCAATACCTTGACTTTGTTGTCCTTAAGCCATTTTTCCACAACTTTTGGAAGTATGCTTGGGGTCATTGTCCATTTGGAAGACCCGTTTGCGACCAAGCTTTAACTTCCTGACTGTTGTCTTGAGATGTTGCTTCAATATATCCACATCATTTCCCCTCCTCATGATGCCTTCTATTTTGTGAAGTGCACCAGTCCCTCCTGCAGCAAAACACCCCCACAACATGAGGCTGCCACCCCCACACTTCACGGTTGGAATGCTGTTCTTGCCACGATCGTCATCAGGGACTGACTGGACCAAGGTGCAGCGTGGTGAGTGTACATTTTTCTTTATTATAAATGTCGCCAACAAAACAAGAAACAACAAAAACGAGCGTGAAGCTGACTACAGGCCACTAACACAGACAACTACCCACAACTAAGGTGGAAAAACAGGCTGCCTAAGTATGATTCCCAATCAGAGACAACGATAGACAGCTGCCTCTGATTGGGAACAACACTCGGCCAAACACACAGAAATACAAAACATAGAATGCCCACCCCACATCACACCCTGACCTATCCAAATAGAGAATTAAAATGGCTCTCTAAGGCGTGACAGTTCTTTGGATTGCAAGCATACCCCTTTTTCCTCCAAACATAACGATGGTCATTATTATGGCCAAACAGTTCTATTTTTGTTTCATCAGACCAGAGGACATTTCTCCAAAAAGTTGGATCTTTGTCCCCATGTGCAGTTGCAAACCGTAGTCTGGCTTTGGTATGGCGGTTTTGGAACAGTGGCTTCTTCCTTGTTGATTGGTCTTTCAGGTTATGTCAATATAGTACTCGTTTTACTGTGGATATTGATACTTTTGTACCTGTTTCCTCCAGCATCTTCACAAGGTCCCTTGCTGTTGTTCTGGGATTGATTTGCACTTTTCGCACCAAAGTACGTTCATCTTTAGGAGACAGAACGCGTCTCCTTCCTGAGCGGTAGGACGGCTGCGTGGTCCCATGGTGTTTATACTTGTGTACTATTATTTGTACAGATGAACGCAGTACCTTCAGGTGTTTGGAAATTGCTCCCAAGGATGAACCAGACTTGTGAAGGTCTACATTGTTTTGTCTGAGGTCTTGGCTGATTTCTTTTGATTTCCCCATGATGTCAAGCAAAGAGGCACTGAGTTTGAAGGTAGGCCTTGAAATACATCCACAGGTACACCTCCAATTGACTCAAATGATGTCAATTAGCCTATCAGAAGCTTCTAAAGCCATGACATCATTTTCTGGAATTTTCCAAGCTGTTTAAAACCACAGTCAACTTAGTGTATGTAAACTACTGACCCACTGGAATTGTAATACAGTGAATTATAAGTTAATTAATCTGTCTGTAAACAATTGTTGTGAAAATTACTTGTGTCATGCACAAAGAAGATGTCCTAACCGACTTGCCAAAAGTATAGTTTGTTAACAAGAAATTTGTGGTGCTTGAAAGAAGAGTTTTAATGACTCCAACCTAAGTGGATGTAAACTTTCGACTTCAAATGTACATTTGCTGATGTCTCTCTCTCTCCATGTCTCTCTCTCTCTCTCCCTCTCTCTCCCTCTCTCTCTCCCTCTCTCTATTGCTCTCTCTCTCTCTCTCTCTCTCCATGTCTCTCTCTCTCTCTCTCTCTCCCTCTCTTTCTCCCTCTCTTTCTCCCTCTCTTTCTTCCCTCACTCTCTCTTTTTCGCTCGTTGGCGCGTTTGGAAGTGACATTGCGAGATCGATTCTAACACACAAGCGCATTAGCTCAATAAGCACTTTCTGCTTTGTCAAGCAGCAATTGAATCAATGCCCCCTGCACTGTTCGGCAAGCATCCACCGGACAATGTCTGGCAAGTCTCATCACTTCTACTTAGAGAGGCTGAGAGATGCTGAAATCAACTACCTCTCCTTCTCCCTGGAGGTGAGAATAGCAGACGTAAAGCACAGACAACCAGTGTGTCTATAGTCTATAACTACCTACATCACACCTATAAACCTCTATAGTCTATAACTACCTATATCACACCTATAACCCTCTATAGTCTATAACTACCTATATCACACCTATAACCCTCTATAGTCTATAACTACCTACATCACACCTATAACCCTCTATAGTCTATAACTACCTACATCACACCTATAACCCTCTATAGTCTATAACTACCTACATCACACCTATAAACCTCTATAGTCTATAACTACCTATATCACACCTATAACCCTCTATAGTCTATACCTACCTACATCACACCTATAACCCTCTATAGTCTATAACTACCTACATCACACCTATAACCCTCTATAGTCTATAACTACCTATATCACACCTATAACCCTCTATAGTCTATAACTACCTATATCACACCTATAACCCTCTATAGTCTATACCTACCTACATCACACCTATAACCCTCTATAGTCTATAACTACCTACATCACACCTATAACCCTCTATAGTCTATAACTACCTATATCACACCTATAACCCTCTATAGTCTATAACTACCTATATCACACCTATAACCCTCTATAGTCTATAACTACCTACATCACACCTATAACCCTCTATAGTCTATAACTACCTACATCACGCCTATAAACCTCTATAGTCTATAACTACCTATATCACGCCTATAACCCTCTATAGTCTATAACTACCTACATCACACCTATAACCCTCTATAGTCTATAACTACCTACATGACACCTATAAACCTCTATAGTCTATAACTACCTATATCACACCTATAACCCTCTATAGTCTATAACTACCTACATCACACCTATAACCCTCTATAGTCTATAACTACCTACATCACACCTATAACCCTCTATAGTCTATAACTACCTACATCACACCTATAACCCTCTATAGTCTATAACTACCTATATCACACCTATAACCCTCTATAGTCTATAACTACCTACATCACACCTATAACCCTCTATAGTCTATAACTACCTACATCACACCTATAACCCTCTATAGTCTATAACTACCTACATCACACCTATAACCCTCTATAGTCTATAACTACCTACATCACACCTATAAACCTCTATAGTCTATAACTACCTATATCACACCTATAACCCTCTATAGTCTATAACTACCTACATCACACCTATAACCCACTATAGTCTATAACTACCTACATCACACCTATAACCCACTATAGTCTATAACTACCTACATCACACCTATAAACCTCTATAGTCTATAACTACCTACATCACACCTATAACCCTCTATAGTCTATAACTACCTACATCACACCTATAACCCTCTATAGTCTATAACTACCTACATCACACCTATAACCCTCTATAGTCTATAACTACCTATATCACACCTATAACCCTCTATAGTCTATAACTACCTACATCACACCTATAACCCTCTATAGTCTATAACTACCTACATCACACCTATAAACCTCTATAGTCTATAACTACCTACATCACACCTATAACCCTCTATAGTCTATAACTACCTACATCACACCTATAACCCTCTATAGTCTATAACTACCTATATCACACCTATAACCCTCTATAGTCTATAACTACCTACATCACACCTATAACCCTCTATAGTCTATAACTACCTACATCACACCTATAACCCTCTATAGTCTATAACTACCTACATCACACCTATAACCCTCTATAGTCTATAACTACCTACATCACACCTATAACCCTCTATAGTCTATAACTACCTACATCACACCTATAACCCTCTATAGTCTATAACTACCTACATCACACCTATAACCCTCTATAGTCTATAACTACCTACATCACACCTATAACCCTCTATAGTCTATAACTACCTACATCACACCTATAACCCTCTATAGTCTATAACTACCTACATCACACCTATAACCCTCTATAGTCTATAACTACCTACATCACACCTATAACCCTCTATAGTCTATAACTACCTACATCACACCTATAACCCTCTATAGTCTATAACTACCTACATCACACCTATAACCCTCTATAGTCTATAACTACCTACATCACACCTATAACCCTCTATAGTCTATAACTACCTATATCACACCTATAACCCTCTATAGTCTATAACTACCTACATCACACCTATAACCCTCTATAGTCTATAACTACCTACATCACACCTATAACCCTCTATAGTCTATAACTACCTACATCACACCTATAACCCTCTATAGTCTATAACTACCTATATCACACCTATAACCCACTATAGTCTATAACTACCTACATCACACCTATAACCCTCTATAGTCTATAACTACCTATATCACACCTATAACCCTCTATAGTCTATAACTACCTACATCACACCTATAACCCACTATAGTCTATAACTACCTACATCACACCTATAACCCTCTATAGTCTATAACTACCTACATCACACCTATAACCCTCTATAGTCTATAACTACCTACATCACACCTATAACCCTCTATAGTCTATAACTACCTACATCACACCTATAACCCTCTATAGTCTATAACTACCTACATCACACCTATAACCCTCTATAGTCTATAACTACCTACATCACACCTATAACCCTCTATAGTCTATAACTACCTACATCACACCTATAACCCTCTATAGTCTATAACTACCTACATCACACCTATAACCCTCTATAGTCTATAACTACCTACATCACACCTATAACCCTCTATAGTCTATAACTACCTACATCACACCTATAACCCTCTATAGTCTATAACTACCTACATCACACCTATAACCCTCTATAGTCTATAACTACCTACATCACACCTATGACCCTCTATAGTCTATAACTACCTACATCACACCTATGACCCTCTATAGTCTATAACTACCTACATCACACCTATAACCCTCTATAGTCTATAACTACCTACATCACACCTATAACCCTCTATAGTCTATAACTACCTACATCACACCTATAACCCTCTATAGTCTATAACTACCTACATCACACCTATAACCCTCTATAGTCTATAACTACCTACATCACACCTATAACCCTCTATAGTCTATAACTACCTACATCACACCTATAACCCTCTATAGTCTATAACTACCTACATCACACCTATAACCCTCTATAGTCTATAACTACCTACATCACACCTATAACCCTCTATAGTCTATAACTACCTACATCACACCTATAACCCTCTATAGTCTATAACTACCTACATCACACCTATAACCCTCTATAGTCTATAACTACCTACATCACACCTATAACCCTCTATAGTCTATAACTACCTACATCACACCTATGACCCTCTATAGTCTATAACTACCTACATCACACCTATGACCCTCTATAGTCTATAACTACCTACATCACACCTATAACCCTCTATAGTCTATAACTACCTACATCACACCTATAACCCTCTATAGTCTATAACTACCTACATCACACCTATAACCCTCTATAGTCTATAACTACCTACATCACACCTATAACCCTCTATAGTCTATAACTACCTACATCACACCTATAACCCTCTATAGTCTATAACTACCTACATCACACCTATAACCCTCTATAGTCTATAACTACCTACATCACACCTATAACCCTCTATAGTCTATAACTACCTACATCACACCTATAACCCTCTATAGTCTATAACTACCTACATCACACCTATAACCCTCTATAGTCTATAACTACCTACATCACACCTATAACCCTCTATAGTCTATAACTACCTACATCACACCTATAACCCTCTATAGTCTATAACTACCTACATCACACCTATAACCCTCTATAGTCTATAACTACCTACATCACACCTATAACCCTCTATAGTCTATAACTACCTACATCACACCTATAACCCTCTATAGTCTATAACTACCTACATCACACCTATAACCCTCTATAGTCTATAACTACCTACATCACACCTATAACCCTCTATAGTCTATAACTACCTACATCACACCTATAACCCTCTATAGTCTATAACTACCTACATCACACCTATAACCCTCTATAGTCTATAACTACCTACATCACACCTATAACCCTCTATAGTCTATAACTACCTACATCACACCTATAACCCTCTATAGTCTATAACTACCTACATCACACCTATAACCCTCTATAGTCTATAACTACCTACATCACACCTATAACCCTCTATAGTCTATAACTACCTACATCACACCTATAACCCTCTATAGTCTATAACTACCTACATCACACCTATAACCCTCTATAGTCTATAACTACCTACATCACACCTATAACCCTCTATAGTCTATAACTACCTACATCACACCTATAACCCACTATAGTCTATAACTACCTACATCACACCTATAACCCTCTATAGTCTATAACTACCTACATCACACCTATAACCCTCTATAGTCTATAACTACCTACATCACACCTATAACCCTCTATAGTCTATAACTACCTACATCACACCTATAACCCTCTATAGTCTATAACTACCTACATCACACCTATAACCCTCTATAGTCTATAACTACCTACATCACACCTATAACCCTCTATAGTCTATAACTACCTACATCACACCTATAACCCTCTATAGTCTATAACTACATACATCACACCTATAACCCGCTATAGTCTATAACTACCTACATCACACCTATAACCCTCTATAGTCTATAACTACCTACATCACACCTATAACCCTCTATAGTCTATAACTACCTACATCACACCTATAACCCTCTATAGTCTATAACTACCTATATCACACCTATAACCCTCTATAGTCTATAACTACCTACATCACACCTATAACCCTCTATAGTCTATAACTACCTACATCACACCTATAACCCTCTATAGTCTATAACTACCTACATCACACCTATAACCCTCTATAGTCTATAACTACCTACATCACACCTATAACCCTCTATAGTCTATAACTACCTACATCACACCTATAACCCTCTATAGTCTATAACTACCTACATCACACCTATAACCCTCTATAGTCTATAACTACCTACATCACACCTATAACCCTCTATAGTCTATAACTACCTACATCACACCTATAACCCTCTATAGTCTATAACTACCTACATCACACCTATAACCCTCTATAGTCTATAACTACCTACATCACACCTATAACCCTCTATAGTCTATAACTACCTACATCACACCTATAACCCTCTATAGTCTATAACTACCTACATCACACCTATAACCCTCTATAGTCTATAACTACCTACATCACACCTATAACCCTCTATAGTCTATAACTACCTACATCACACCTATAACCCTCTATAGTCTATAACTACCTACATCACACCTATAACCCGCTATAGTCTATAACTACCTACATCACACCTATAACCCTCTATAGTCTATAACTACCTACATCACACCTATAACCCTCTATAGTCTATAACTACCTACATCACACCTATAACCCTCTATAGTCTATAACTACCTACATCACACCTATAACCCTCTATAGTCTATAACTACCTACATCACACCTATAACCCTCTATAGTCTATAACTACCTACATCACACCTATAACCCTCTATAGTCTATAACTACCTACATCACACCTATAACCCTCTATAGTCTATAACTACCTACATCACACCTATAACCCTCTATAGTCTATAACTACCTACATCACACCTATAACCCTCTATAGTCTATAACTACCTACATCACACCTATAACCCTCTATAGTCTATAACTACCTACATCACACCTATAACCCTCTATAGTCTATAACTACCTACATCACACCTATAACCCTCTATAGTCTATAACTACCTACATCACACCTATAACCCTCTATAGTCTATAACTACCTACATCACACCTATAACCCTCTATAGTCTATAACTACCTACATCACACCTATAACCCTCTATAGTCTATAACTACCTACATCACACCTATAACCCTCTATAGTCTATAACTACCTACATCACACCTATAACCCTCTATAGTCTATAACTACCTACATCACACCTATAACCCTCTATAGTCTATAACTACCTACATCACACCTATAACCCTCTATAGTCTATAACTACCTACATCACACCTATAACCCTCTATAGTCTATAACTACCTACATCACACCTATAACCCTCTATAGTCTATAACTACCTATATCACACCTATAACCCTCTATAGTCTATAACTACCTACATCACACCTATAACCCTCTATAGTCTATAACTACCTACATCACACCTATAACCCTCTATAGTCTATAACTACCTACATCACACCTATAACCCTCTATAGTCTATAACTACCTACATTACACCTAAAACCCTCTATAGTCTATAACTACCTACATCACACCTATAACCCTCTATAGTCTATAACTACCTACATCACACCTATAACCCTCTATAGTCTACAACTACCTACATCACACCTATAACCCTCTATAGTCTATACCTACCTACATCAAATCTATAACCCTCTATAGTCTATAACTACCTACATCACACCTATAACCCTCTATAATCTATAACTACCTACATCACACCTATAACCCTCTATAGTCTATAACTACCTACATCACACCTATAACCCTCTATAGCCTATAACTACCTACATCACACCTATAACCCTCTATAGTCTATAACTACCTACATCACACCTATAACCCTCTATAGTCTATAACTACCTATATCACACCTATAACCCTCTATAGTCTATAACTACCTACATCACACCTATAACCCTCTATAGTCTATAACTACCTACATCACACCTATAACCCTCTATAGTCTATAACTACCTACATCACACCTATAACCCTCTATAGTCTATAACTACCTACATCACACCTATAACCCTCTATAGTCTATAACTACCTACATCACACCTATAACCCTCTATAGTCTATAACTACCTACATCACACCTATAACCCTCTATAGTCTATAACTACCTACATCACACCTATAACCCTCTATAGTCTATAACTACCTACATCACACCTATAACCCTCTATAGTCTATAACTACCTACATCACACCTATAACCCTCTATAGTCTATAACTACCTACATCACACCTATAACCCTCTATAGTCTATAACTACCTACATCACACCTATAACCCTCTATAGTCTATAACTACCTACATCACACCTATAACCCTCTATAGTCTATAACTACCTACATCACACCTATAACCCTCTATAGTCTATAACTACCTACATCACACCTATAACCCTCTATAGTCTATAACTACCTACATCACACCTATAACCCTCTATAGTCTATAACTACCTATATCACACCTATAACCCTCTATAGTCTATAACTACCTACATCACACCTATAACCCTCTATAGTCTATAACTACCTACATCACACCTATAACCCTCTATAGTCTATAACTACCTACATCACACCTATAACCCTCTATAGTCTATAACTACCTACATCACACCTAAAACCCTCTATAGTCTATAACTACCTACATCACACCTATAACCCTCTATAGTCTATAACTACCTACATCACACCTATAACCCTCTATAGTCTACAACTACCTACATCACACCTATAACCCTCTATAGTCTATAACTACCTACATCACATCTATAACCCTCTATAGTCTATAACTACCTACATCACACCTATAACCCTCTATAATCTATAACTACCTACATCACACCTATAACCCTCTATAGTCTATAACTACCTACATCACACCTATAACCCTCTATAGCCTATAACTACCTACATCACACCTATAACCCTCTATAGTCTATAACTACCTACATCACACCTATAACCCTCTATAGTCTATAACTACCTATATCACACCTATAACCCTCTATAGTCTATAACTACCTACATCACACCTATAACCCTCTATAGTCTATAACTACCTACATCACACCTATAACCCTCTATAGTCTATAACTACCTACATCACACCTATAAACCTCTATAGTCTATAACTACCTACATTACACCTATAACCCTCTATGGTCTATAACTACCTACATCACACCTATAACCCTCTATAGTCTATAACTACCTACATCACACCTATAACCCTCTATAGTCTATAACTACCTACATCACACCTATAACCCTCTATAGTCTATAACTACCTACATCACACCTATAAACCTCTATAGTCTATAACTACCTATATCACACCTATAACCCTCTATAGTCTATACCTACCTACATCACACCTATAACCCTCTATAGTCTATAACTACCTACATCACACCTATAACCCTCTATAGTCTATAACTACCTATATCACACCTATAACCCTCTATAGTCTATAACTACCTATATCACACCTATAACCCTCTATAGTCTATAACTACCTACATCACACCTATAACCCTCTATAGTCTCTAACTACCTACATCACACCTATAAACCTCTATAGTCTATAACTACCTATATCACACCTATAACCCTCTATAGTCTATAACTACCTACATCACACCTATAACCCTCTATAGTCTATAACTACCTACATCACACCTATAACCCTCTATAGTCTATAACTATCTACATCACACCTATAACCCTCTATAGTCTATAACTACCTACATCACACTTATAACCCTCTATAGTCTATAACTACCTACATCACACCTATAACCCTCTATAGTCTATAACTACCTACATCACACCTATAACCCTCTATAGTCTATAACTACCTACATCACACCTATAACCCTCTATAGTCTATAACTACCTATATCACACCTATAACCCTCTATAGTCTATAACTACCTACATGACACCTATAAACCTCTATAGTCTATAACTACCTACATCACACCTATAACCCTCTATAGTCTATAACTACCTACATCACACCTATAACCCTCTATAGTCTATAACTACCTACATCACACCTATAACCCTCTATAGTCTATAACTACCTACATCACACCTATAACCCTCTATAGTCTATAACTACCTACATCACACCTATAACCCTCTATAGTCTATAACTACCTACATCACACCTATAACCCTCTATAGTCTATAACTACCTACATCACACCTATAACCCTCTATAGTCTATAACTACCTACATCACACCTATAACCCTCTATAGTCTATAACTACCTAAATCACACCTATAACCCTCTATAGTCTATAACTACCTATATCACACCTATAACCCTCTATAGTCTATAACTACCTACATCACACCTATAACCCTCTATAGTCTATAACTACCTACATCACACCTATAACCCTCTATAGTCTATAACTACCTACATCACACCTATAACCCTCTATAGTCTATAACTACCTACATCACACCTATAACCCTCTATAGTCTATAACTACCTACATCACACCTATAACCCTCTATAGTCTATAACTACCTACATCACACCTATAACCCTCTATAGTTTATAACTACCTACATCACACCTATAACCCTCTATAGTCTACAACTACCTACATCACACCTATAACCCTCTATAGTCTATAACTACCTACATCACACCTATAACCCTCTATAGTCTATAACTACCTACATCACACCTATAACCCTCTATAGTCTATAACTACCTACATCACACCTATAACCCTCTATAGTCTATAACTACCTATATCACACCTATAACCCTCTATAGTCTATAACTACCTACATCACACCTATAACCCTCTATAGTCTATAACTACCTATATCACACCTATAACCCTCTATAGTCTATAACTACCTACATCACACCTATAACCCTCTATAGTCTATAACTACCTACATCACACCTATAACCCTCTATAGTCTATAACTACCTACATCACACCTATAACCCTCTATAGTCTATAACTACCTACATCACACCTATAACCCTCTATAGTCTATAACTACCTACATCACACCTATAACCCTCTATAGTCTATAACTACCTACATCACACCTATAACCCTCTATAGTCTATAACTACCTACATCACACCTATAACCCTCTATAGTCTATAACTACCTACATCACACCTATAACCCTCTATAGTCTACAACTACCTACATCACACCTATAACCCTCTATAGTCTATAACTACCTACATCACACCTATAACCCTCTATAGTCTATAACTACCTACATCACACCTATAACCCTCTATAGTCTATAACTACCTACATCACACCTATAACCCTCTATAGTCTATAACTACCTACATCACACCTATAACCCTCTATAGTCTATAACTACCTATATCACACCTATAACCCTCTATAGTCTATAACTACCTACATCACACCTATAACCCTCTATAGTCTATAACTACCTACATCACACCTATAACCCTCTATAGTCTATAACTACCTACATCACACCTATAAACCTCTATGGTCTATAACTACCTACATCACACCTATAACCCTCTATGGTCTATAACTACCTACATCACACCTATAACCCTCTATAGTCTATAACTACCTACATCACACCTATAACCCTCTATAGTCTATAACTACCTACATCACACCTATAACCCTCTATAGTCTATAACTACCTACATCACACCTATAAACCTCTATAGTCTATAACTACCTATATCACACCTATAACCCTCTATAGTCTATACCTACCTACATCACACCTATAACCCTCTATAGTCTATAACTACCTACATCACACCTATAACCCTCTATAGTCTATAACTACCTATATCACACCTATAACCCTCTATAGTCTATAACTACCTATATCACATCTATAACCCTCTATAGTCTATAACTACCTACATCACACCTATAACCCTCTATAGTCTATAACTACCTACATCACACCTATAAACCTCTATAGTCTATAACTACCTACATCACACCTATAACCCTCTATAGTCTATAACTACCTACATCACACTTATAACCCTCTATAGTCTATAACTACCTACATCACACCTATAACCCTCTATAGTCTATAACTACCTACATCACACCTATAACCCTCTATAGTCTATAACTACCTACATCACACCTATAACCCTCTATAGTCTATAACTACCTACATCACACCTATAACCCTCTATAGTCTATAACTACCTATATCACACCTATAACCCTCTATAGTCTATAACTACCTACATGACACCTATAAACCTCTATAGTCTATAACTACCTACATGACACCTATAACCCTCTATAGTCTATAACTACCTACATCACACCTATAACCCTCTATAGTCTATAACTACCTACATCACACCTATAACCCTCTATAGTCTATAACTACCTACATCACACCTATAACCCTCTCTAGTCTATAACTACCTACATGACACCTATAAACCTCTATAGTCTATAACTACCTATATCACACCTATAACCCTCTATAGTCTATAACTACCTACATCACACCTATAACCCTCTATAGTCTATAACTACCTACATCACAACTATAACCCTCTATAGTCTATAACTACCTACATCACACCTATAACCCTATATAGTCTATAACTACCTATATCACACCTATAACCCTCTATAGTCTATAACTACCTACATCACACCTATAACCCTCTATAGTCTATAACTACCTACATCACACCTATAACCCTCTATAGTCTATAACTACCTATATCACACCTATAACCCTCTATAGTCTATAACTACCTACATCACACCTATAACCCTCTATAGTCTATAACTACCTACATCACACCTATAACCCTCTATAGTCTATAACTACCTATATCACACCTATAACCCTCTATAGTCTATAACTACCTACATCACACCTATAACCCTCTATAGTCTATAACTACCTACATCACACCTATAACCCTCTATAGTCTATAACTACCTACATCACACCTATAAACCTCTATAGTCTATAACTACCTATATCACACCTATAACCCTCTATAGTCTATAACTACCTATATCACACCTATAACCCTCTATAGTCTATAACTACCTACATCACACCTATAACCCTCTATAGTCTATAACTACCTACATCACACCTATAACCCTCTATAGTCTATAACTACCTATATCACACCTATAACCCTCTATAGTCTATAACTACCTATATCACACCTATAACCCTCTATAGTCTATAACTACCTACATCACACCTATAACCCTCTATAGTCTATAACTACCTATATCACACCTATAACCCTCTATAGTCTATAACTACCTACATCACACCTATAACCCTCTATAGTCTATAACTACCTACATCACACCTATAAACCTCTATAGTCTATAACTACCTACATCACACCTATAACCCTCTATAGTCTATAACTACCTACATCACACCTATAACCCTCTATAGTCTATAACTACCTACATCACACCTATAACCCTCTATAGTCTATAACTACCTACATCACACCTATAACCCTCTATAGTCTATAACTACCTACATCACACCTATAACCCTCTATAGTCTATAACTACCTACATCACACCTATAACCCTCTATAGTCTATAACTACCTACATCACACCTATAACCCTCTATAGTCTATAACTACCTACATCACACCTATAACCCTCTATAGTCTATAACTACCTACATCACACCTATAACCCTCTATAGTCTATAGCTACCTACATCACACCTATAACCCTCTATAGTCTATAACTACCTACATCACACCTATAACCCTCTATAGTCTATAACTACCTACATCACACCTATAACCCTCTATAGTCTATAACTACCTACATCACACCTATAACCCTCTATAGTCTATAACTACCTACATCACACCTATAACCCTCTATAGTCTATAACTACCTACATCACACCTATAACCCACTATAGTCTATAACTACCTACATCACACCTATAACCCTCTATAGTCTATAACTACCTACATCACACCTATAACCCTCTATAGTCTATAACTACCTACATCACACCTATAACCCTCTATAGTCTATAACTACCTACATCACACCTATAACCCTCTATAGTCTATAACTACCTACATCACACCTATAACCCTCTATAGTCTATAACTACCTACATCACACCTATAACCCTCTATAGTCTATAACTACCTACATCACACCTATAACCCTCTATAGTCTATAACTACCTACATCACACCTATAACCCTCTATAGTCTATAACTACCTACATCACACCTATAACCCTCTATAGTCTATAACTACCTACATCACACCTATAACCCTCTATAGTCTATAACTACCTACATCACACCTATAACCCTCTATAGTCTATAACTACCTACATCACACCTATAACCCTCTATAGTCTATAACTACCTACATCACACCTATAACCCTCTATAGTCTATAACTACCTACATCACACCTATAACCCTCTATAGTCTATAACTACCTACATCACACCTATAACCCTCTATAGTCTATAACTACCTACATCACACCTATAACCCTCTATAGTCTATAACTACCTACATCACACCTATAACCCTCTATAGTCTATAACTACCTACATCACACCTATAACCCTCTATAGTCTATAACTACCTACATCACACCTATAACCCTCTATAGTCTATAACTACCTACATCACACCTATAACCCTCTATAGTCTATAACTACCTACATCACACCTATAACCCTCTATAGTCTATAACTACCTACATCAGACCTATAACCCTCTATAGTCTATAACTACCTACATCACACCTATAACCCTCTATAGTCTATAACTACCTACATCACACCTATAACCCTCTATAGTCTATAACTACCTACATCACACCTATAACCCTCTATAGTCTATAACTACCTACATCACACCTATAACCCTCTATAGTCTATAACTACCTACATCACACCTATAACCCTCTATAGTCTATAACTACCTACATCACACCTATAACCCTCTATAGTCTATAACTACCTACATCACACCTATAACCCTCTATAGTCTATAACTACCTACATCACACCTATAACCCTCTATAGTCTATAACTACCTACATCACACCTATAACCCTCTATAGTCTATAACTACCTACATCACACCTATAACCCTCTATAGTCTATAACTACCTACATCACACCTATAACCCTCTATAGTCTATAACTACCTACATCACACCTATAACCCTCTATAGTCTATAACTACCTACATCACACCTATAACCCTCTATAGTCTATAACTACCTACATCACACCTATAACCCTCTATAGTCTATAACTACCTACATCACACCTATAACCCTCTATAGTCTATAACTACCTACATCACACCTATAACCCTCTATAGTCTATAACTACCTACATCACACCTATAACCCTCTATAGTCTATAACTACCTACATCACACCTATAACCCTCTATAGTCTATAACTACCTACATCACACCTATAACCCTCTATAGTCTATAACTACCTACATCACACCTATAACCCTCTATAGTCTATAACTACCTACATCACACCTATAACCCTCTATAGTCTATAACTACCTACATCAGACCTATAAACCTCTATAGTCTATAACTACCTACATCACACCTATAACCCTCTATAGTCTATAACTACCTACATCACACCTATAACCCTCTATAGTCTATAACTACCTACATCACACCTATAACCCTCTATAGTCTATAACTACCTACATCACACCTATAACCCTCTATAGTCTATAACTACCTACATCACACCTATAACCCTCTATAGTCTATAACTACCTACATCACACCTATAACCCTCTATAGTCTATAACTACCTACATCACACCTATAACCCTCTATAGTCTATAACTACCTACATCACACCTATAACCCTCTATAGTCTATAACTACCTACATCACACCTATAACCCTCTATAGTCTATAACTACCTACATCACAACTATAACCCTCTATAGTCTATAACTACCTACATCACACCTATAACCCTCTATAGTCTATAACTACCTACATCACACCTATAACCCTCTATAGTCTATAACTACCTACATCACACCTATAACCCTCTATAGTCTATAACTACCTACATCACACCTATAACCCTCTATAGTCTATAACTACCTACATCACACCTATAACCCTCTATAGTCTATAACTACCTACATCACACCTATAACCCTCTATAGTCTATAACTACCTACATCACACCTATAACCCTCTATAGTCTATAACTACCTACATCACACCTATAACCCTCTATAGTCTATAACTACCTACATCACACCTATAACCCTCTATAGTCTATAACTACCTACATCACACCTATAACCCTCTATAGTCTATAACTACCTACATCACACCTATAACCCTCTATAGTCTATAACTACCTACATCACACCTATAACCCTCTATAGTCTATAACTACCTACATCACACCTATAACCCTCTATAGTCTATAACTACCTACATCACACCTATAACCCACTATAGTCTATAACTACCTACATCACACCTATAACCCACTATAGTCTATAACTACCTACATCACACCTATAACCCTCTATAGTCTATAACTACCTACATCACACCTATAACCCTCTATAGTCTATAACTACCTACATCACACCTATAACCCTCTATAGTCTATAACTACCTACATCACACCTATAACCCTCTATAGTCTATAACTACCTACATCACACCTATAACCCTCTATAGTCTATAACTACCTACATCACAACTATAACCCTCTATAGTCTATAACTACCTACATCACACCTATAACCCTCTATAGTCTATAACTACCTACATCACACCTATAACCCTCTATAGTCTATAACTACCTACATCACACCTATAACCCTCTATAGTCTATAACTACCTACATCACACCTATAACCCTCTATAGTCTATAACTACCTACATCACACCTATAACCCTCTATAGTCTATAACTACCTACATCACACCTATAACCCTCTATAGTCTATAACTACCTACATCACACCTATAACCCTCTATAGTCTATAACTACCTACATCACACCTATAACCCTCTATAGTCTATAACTACCTACATCACACCTATAACCCACTATAGTCTATAACTACCTACATCACACCTATAACCCTCTATAGTCTATAACTACCTACATCACACCTATAACCCTCTATAGTCTATAACTACCTACATCACACCTATAACCCTCTATAGTCTATAACTACCTACATCACACCTATAACCCTCTATAGTCTATAACTACCTACATCACACCTATAACCCTCTATAGTCTATAACTACCTACATCACACCTATAACCCTCTATAGTCTATAACTACCTACATCACACCTATAACCCTCTATAGTCTATAACTACCTACATCACACCTATAACCCTCTATAGTCTATAACTACCTACATCACACCTATAACCCTCTATAGTCTATAACTACCTACATCACACCTATAACCCTCTATAGTCTATAACTACCTACATCACACCTATAACCCTCTATAGTCTATAACTACCTACATCACACCTATAACCCTCTATAGTCTATAACTACCTACATCACACCTATAACCCTCTATAGTCTATAACTACCTACATCACACCTATAACCCTCTATAGTCTATAACTACCTACATCACACCTATAACCCTCTATAGTCTATAACTACCTACATCACACCTATAACCCTCTATAGTCTATAACTACCTACATCACACCTATAACCCTCTATAGTCTATAACTACCTACATCACACCTATAACCCTCTATAGTCTATAACTACCTACATCACACCTATAACCCTCTATAGTCTATAACTACCTACATCACACCTATAACCCTCTATAGTCTATAACTACCTACATCACACCTATAACCCTCTATAGTCTATAACTACCTACATCACACCTATAACCCTCTATAGTCTATAACTACCTACATCACACCTATAACCCTCTATAGTCTATAACTACCTACATCACACCTATAACCCTCTATAGTCTATAACTACCTACATCACACCTATAACCCTCTATAGTCTATAACTACCTACATCACACCTATAACCCTCTATAGTCTATAACTACCTACATCACACCTATAACCCTCTATAGTCTATAACTACCTACATCACACCTATAACCCTCTATAGTCTATAACTACCTACATCACACCTATAACCCTCTATAGTCTATAACTACCTACATCACACCTATAACCCTCTATAGTCTATAACTACCTACATCACACCTATAACCCTCTATAGTCTATAACTACCTACATCACACCTATAACCCTCTATAGTCTATAACTACCTACATCACACCTATAACCCTCTATAGTCTATAACTACCTACATCACACCTATAACCCTCTATAGTCTATAACTACCTACATCACACCTATAACCCTCTATAGTCTATAACTACCTACATCACACCTATAACCCTCTATAGTCTATAACTACCTACATCACACCTATAACCCTCT